>NC_137203.1:15967820-16052820 GCF_960531495.2 Zeus faber | reverse complement strand
GTATCATTCTAGTATATATCGGGGCGGTTTCGCGGACACAGGATTAGGCCTAATCTAATCTGGATTCACTGAAATGGCCTTTCTCAGTCGTGATTTAAAACGGCCTCAGAAAAAATTCCGATTTCCAGAAGGAAGATCAGAGCTGATCTGGATCTACGTGAAGGGCTTAAATTAAATCTGCGCATTCATGGACGTGGGCCTCCAGGACCAAGACGGAAGGAGCCCACGAGTCCTCCATCACCTCGGTCTAGGACTTCCAAGTCTAGAACTAATTCGTTTTAATTTAAGCAACGGCTCAAAAAGATATTTTAAAATGTTTGATTATATATATTTAATACAATTTAATTGTTATTTAAGTGGGGTCCTGATTTACATTAAACCCTGTCTGTGAAACCACCCCATAAGGAATTTACTAAATGTCGCTTACAAGTGTTGAGAACTATTTATTTTTTATTTTTTTGTTTATTACCTCCATGTGTTTTGCATTCTCAGGCCAACCGTAGAGAAAATACTGCGTGGAACACCATTTGATTTGAACAGCTCCTAATAGTACTGGACAAAGAGTCCAAAGAACAGCTTTATTGAGAACATTCCTATCATTTCAGGATCCAGATATGAAATTCTATTATTCTTTTATTTTATTTCTTTTTTTTTTACCAAACATTCCTATTCGACTCCCCTCTTCCAAATTGCCTTTTTTATTTTTTTTATATATTTTTTTTTATACCATCGAAGTAGTTGGTGTAAAGTGTTATTGTGCTATGAACACCGTTGCCATAGACACTGTAGAAACTCTCAGTTGAGGAGGAACGTATGGACGGGAAACATTAACTGCAGTGAATGCTCTGTCATTCGTCAGAGGCGTGAGGCGGAGCTGCTACGCCTTCTTGCGTCGTTGGACCAAGAACCAAAAGTCTCTTGTTGGACCAGCAACCAAAGGGTTTTTTGTTTTTTTTGTGGAGGGGGGGAGTCCAGCAAGATTCAGGATTCTGTCTCGTAGAAGGCGATGCCAACATAACCGCCGCCACCCCCCCCCCCCCCCCCCCCCCCACACACAGTGGATCTAAAAGGTCCTCACAAGGTCAGCAGAGTCCACAACAGAGGAAAAGTTAGACTCCCCCGAGCGAAGCGCTTTCTTTTTTCTGCTCCAATCTGCTCCCCGGCTGTTTTAGCCGAACAAAGTGCTGAGGTGTGTGTGTGTCCGTGTCCGTGGGTAACGGGAGACAAGGAATCCTCGTGAGAGCGAGAGCGAGCGATGGCGTTCCGTCGGCGCTGTTTGAACGGCCGCGCTGAATGGGAAGCGGCCGCCCGTTGTGTTTGTACACAAAGAGCCTCCTTTGTTTTGGAAGGAAACAATTCAGCTTTTCACAGAAATCCCGGGACGAGGGACGAGCTCGCCGCCGCTGCCGCCCTGAGGGAGTCGCACACAAACACACACCGCCCCGTCTTTAGGCCCGAGTCGGGGTCTTTCACGTCTCTCCTCTCGCCGCTCCGTCGTAGCCGTAACTTTATCATTATTTTTTGTATTAAAACTCTCAGCCCATTTGTATAGTTGGGTAGATAAAGGCTTTTTTTTTTTTTTTTTTTTGTGTAATTGTGCTTGGCCGAGAGATTATTTTGGCTTTTTTTAATCAAGTTCTGTATTATCTTCATTCACAATATGTTTTGCGATACGGAAAACTTTTTTTGGTTACCAAGGTAACCAAAGAATCTGAATAAAAATACCTATAATATTGTGGGCGTCAAAATGTTAAATGCGATGAATAAGAGTTTGAAGTTACTATCACACCCCTTTATTTTTCAACGTCATATCTTCTGATTCGACCTGCGTTTCAAATGTGTGTCAATAACTGTGTCATAAAGGACCATCTCTTATCAGGGTTTTCGCGGGTCCCTAAAAAGTCTTAAAAACCCAATAATCTTCGTTTTAGGCCTTTAAAATGTCTCAAATACGATTTTGACAGGTCTTAAAAATTATGTTTAAAATTAGAACAATGAAGTTCAGATGGAGACAACTCACTTTCCGGCGAATGTCGCTTTTTTTTTTTTTCCATGTCAATTTGGGTGACTTGTGTAAATTGTCCAGATCCCAAAAGGTTTTTTTTTTACATTTTAGAATTTTTTTATATGTATATTTTTTCATCCTTCAGAGAACGACGCCTTCCACGATCGATAAACTAGTGGACTCATTCTCTGGTATAACGTTAAAATACACAAAAGACTGGATTGGAAAGCGCTCCAAAGCATGAAGTGATGCTGCGTTCATGGGAACTCGGAAAACTATCATTTGTGTCGGTAGTCCCCCACCCCACCCCAGCCCGTCAGCTACCACTACAAGTGTACTGTATGTGGTGAGACCCGTGGGTCTCCGATTTTCCTTCATATCCCTCGCACTTTTTTTTTTTTTTGTTGGAGCCAGTATGGATGTGAAATAGGTCTTAAATTGCAATCATAATGCTCTTAAAAAAAGGGTCTTAAAAAGTCTTGAATTGAACTTGTGTGAAACCTGCAGAAAGCCTGTGAACTGGCCTCCTCACGTGTTACCATGCCATGTTCCCTGTCGCGCTCCATCCCCAGGAGAGTATATGAGTCCTCATGCAAAGTGTCACCTGTGTGACATCACGTGCCAGCAGTGCATGGGTCCAGAGAGAGAGGACTGCACCAGCTGCCCGCCCTCACGGTGAGAAAATAAAAAAAACAACCTAAAATCACGTCAATGTTTATTCCCACTCTAAACCCACTCTGTCTATAGGGACTTGACACTTGTTAAAAAGGACACTGCAGTTTTTAGGGGGTGTGGGTAAATTTTCTAATTTCCTCCCTGTGTGTCCAGAGCAGCGACGGGTCAATGGGAAGCAGAGTTATTGAAGCGATGCATCTCGTGTCTTTTTGACAAGTAAAAATAAAAACAAGATCTTGGTTACAAATGCAGAGACATTTGAAACCCTTTTTGACGCATGTATTCATCTGCTGTGCGGACGGTGAATTTCCCCAAATTGCTAAACGCAATTCAATTTATATTTGTTTTCGATTTTTTTCATAAATAATAAATATAGTACACATTATAGTTCTGCATGATTTGACTCAGATTGGTAGATTTGTCTGTTTTTGATCTCAACTGGATGTTGGAATGCACTTTTATGACTTGTATCTGCCGATACCAGTTCAAAGACCTAAACTTCACGTTTCTGCAAATGCAGAATGTGGATGCAATCCTTAGTGAAGGAGTGTCGTCATGCAACAATAGCAATATCTGATATCGTTCCAATACCGGGGTAAAAATGGGGTGCCGGGGAAGAATCCTCTGCGTGTTTGTGTGCGTTTTCAGTTTTGTTCGTCCGTTCTCCCTCGCCTTTCCAACCGCCAGGTTTTTTGACGAGGGGAGATGTGACATCGGCTGCCAGAAGGGGCGATATCCCAGGGACAGGCAGTGCCACCGCTGTCACCACACCTGCCAGGAGTGCAACGATGAGGGACCTGTCAACTGCACCAGTTGTGACAAAGGTAGAGGAACAATTTAATTAGCGTCGCTTTTAAACAACCTCTCCAAAGCCCGGGGAGTTGGAGTCACCACAACTGGAAGTCATACTAATGTCGATGTCGGCTTAATGATTTATTCAGTTTTATATTCACGCAACATTAATATGATACTCATTTCAAATACAAGGGGGGAAAAAATCCCAGAAGAAGGAGAAAAGCAGAAAACGTAGAAAAAAACGCTTGTTCCGTAAATTGATGTGTTTGTTTGTTTCCTTTTGGCAGACGACATGTTCTGAGTCTATTTAAGGCGCTGATTTCCAGGTTTGCCTGATGGATGCGTTTTAAAGGAACCTACAGTAGTCGTCCGTTCACTACCTCCTCACGCAGCTCGTCTCGGGGGATTCGGGCCCGAGTTTGCCTCCAGCCTAATGAAATAACCTGTGCTGTATGAGGGGGGGGGGGGGGGGGGGGAGGAATCCGCCAGGTTGTTTCCTCCTCCCTGTATTACAGAGTTCCAGAGCTCTGTGGAGCCAAACAAGTTTTCACACGTTTTTTTTGTTTTTTTTTCCCCCACACCGTTCCAAGAATTAAATTTCCTCTCAGACCTTCAGATGTTTATTTGTATTTGATAAACGGTTCCTTTAAAGTGGTAATCCGTACGAATCAGTGGTCTTTTTTTTTTTTTTTTTTTTTTTTTAAGAATGCCTAATTTAATTTAATTCGTGTCTTACTTTAAACTTTATTCGGCCGGTACGTTTCAAGACGCGACCGTTCCAATGTATTTGCATTCTGCACGTGCTGCTCTACATGATGTTTCCAGCGGTGCATTCTGCAACGTGGTGGCGCGCAGCGTTCCCTCCGCATAGGTTATCTATTTGAACACGTATGACGTCGTTTTGAATTGCCCCGTAGATTTGATGCTATGTTAACATGGGGACGCCCGGCGCGGGTGGCATTTTTCCGGGTTCCCGTGGAAGGCAGCGTCACTTCCTGCCGTCGACCCGCTGCGAACTGGAAACGCTTTCAAACGCGCGGGAAGAAAATAAAACATTTGGGCCTCGTGGTGTGATCCACCCGACTCATGGATTTTCCGCTTTGAAAAGATTTGACTCTTCTGACTATGGAAACCTCGTCGATACTTATTTCACTGCTGACACGGCCCTCCCAGCAAGTCAGCAAGATAGGGTTTAATAATCGGCAGGATTCATTTTTGAAGATACGAGAATTTGGTCGAACAGGTGTTTTTGGGGTGAAGCTCCATCGGGGTCGTAGTGACGGCTGTTGTAATAACTGTCTCCATCACAGCTTCGCAGACAGTATTATGGCTGCGGGATGAACTTGTTTACACAGTGAAGATTCTATTACACACGCACGCACACACACACACACACACACACGCGCACACACACGCACGCGCTCAGACCCTTACACACACACACACACACACACACACACACACACACACGCACACACACTCTCCAGCCAACTGAGGAGAAGATTAACACCAGATTTTAACCTCACACATTCTCTCTCTCTCTCCCTCTCTCTCTCTCTCACACACACACACACACACACACACACACATATGCACAGACCATCTCAATTAGCCAGAAAGTTTGTCTGACATTGCTGCTTCTAAATGTGGTTCTGTTTAACGGCGGGTTTGTCTCCAGCTCAATGAGACATAACAATAATAACGCGGAGAGCCTTTCCATCTGTGTGCGTCTGCGCCGCTCCTCCCGCCGCAGAGTTCGCCCCGTATCTCGGCCGCTCGCTCGCTCGCTCGCTGGCTGGCGGGCGAGGGCCGACGTCTGAAGCGGGGCTTTCATGGCGCTGACATTTGAATATTAAACGCGCAGCTTTACGCGGCTTTCGCGGGGGGGGCGGATCTTCAACGCATCGAGGTCCAAAGCTGGCGGAGAGCGCCGTCAGAGAAGGTTTCAAAGGAAATGCGTGGATTTGAGGAAAAAGTGCGATTTGAAAGATGGGGATGCGTATATGCCAAACATACGTACATGTTTTTACAGATCATTTAAAAAAAAAAAAATGCACAGCCGACATAATGCTTGGTGTATTGGCTTATTGCAGCATTTATTTGACTGTTTACGGTTAGATTTCATGTCGGGTTTGTTGTACGTTCATCTTCCTGGTTCACTGTTTACTTCATAAGTAATTGGAGTTGACCGTCTATTTCCTTTTTGGACGTTACCTTTTATTTTTTCCAGTCTACCTCATTAAACTTTTTTTCTTTCTGTTATTTTTAGGTCACCTGTTGTTTACCATCAGGTTTGGTGTATATCGGGCAGATTTTCCATATATTGCCGGTTTATTTTATTTTTTTTGCGTGTGCAGTTTGTTTTATTTCAAGTAATATAACTGCAGAACTGCAAGTGGCTTGTGTTGGTTCAGTGTGTGGATGCTCACAGGCTCAGTAGGTGCCGTGGGGATGTGTGTGTACACGTGGTGATGCTTTCCTCAGAAAACATCACATTGTGTTAAATTCGAGTGTCTTGCCCGCCGTGGTGTTCAAATGAGACGAGATAAAACGTTCCCGCAGTTCTCTGACTGGTGTTATTGCATCAATGTATAAATTCCTCATAATTCGATCTGTATTTGGAAAATATTTGCTCACCCCGAGAATATTTAACTTTTTCTCCCTGTCCGTCTGAGAATCACTTTTTCTCTCTTTCACTCTCATTTGCCTGACTTTGTGTCTATCTATCTGCTGTAGCTATACGTCTGTCTGTCTGTCTGTCGACAGTATATATCTATCTATCTATCTGTCTGTCTATCTATAACTATATAACTCGCTATCTATCTGTTTGTCTGTCTATCTACCATATCTATCTATCTATCTCTCTATTTCCCGCTCGTGGAAACGCAATCTGCTCTGTGTTTACTTGATCCTTTTGGTGTCGTAATTTACTGGAACTGAAAATGGTTCCCCCCCCCCCCCCCCTCTGTTGGATTGTTACAGTTTTCTTGCATGGTTTTACTTTTTTAAATGTTGACTTTATTATCATTCTTTTATTATTTATATATATTTTTTGCGCTTGTGCTTGTACCATTGGAATCACGGTAACTACTGCACGAGTTCAATAAAGGCGCTTTTGAAACTCTCTCTCTCTCTCTCTCTCTCTCTCTCTCTCTCCCCCGCCCCACGTGCAGATAGGTTCGGGGTCGACACGTACCTGTTTGGGGGCGAGTGCCGTGACGCGTGTCCCGAGGGATTCTTCCACTCGTGGCGGCGGCGCTGTGAGCCGTGTGCGGCCGACTGCCGCCTCTGTGCCGCTGCGGATCGCTGCCTCCACTGTGACGCCGGACACAACCTGCGGGACGGACGCTGCGTCCCACAGGAGTGTGGGGACGGTGAGAGACGCCCGGTGGGGGTCCACACCCGCTCCAAAAGTGCTACAACCCACCTTTCCATTGGTGGAAAGTAACATTTAGTTCAAGTTATTTTAGTTATTTTTCAGGTATCTGTTCTTACTTAAGTGTATACTGTTAAGGAGGCTTTTGACTTTTACTCGCATACATTTCACAGCAAATCTACAGTATAGTTTTTTCTCTACTACAGCCACATCACTGTAGTTTTTAATTTTCATTTCACAGAAAAAAATGCTATTGCAAGCTGAAAACGTATTTTTGTCCATTTCTATGTACGAGCATTTCAATCCCTTAGATTCACTATTTAGGCGTTGTTCCAAGTGCAGACTTTTGATCTTGATGACAAAATACAATTTTAATGACAAATGTGTTTTTATTCTTATATAGCAGAGCCTACCTTTTACTTTGAAGAGGACCTATTATGCTCCTTTTCACCAAGTTAATATATGGTCTCTGAGGTCCCCAAAACATGTTTTTGAAGATTTTTATTTATTTTTTTGTTGAAAATACCGCTCGGATTATGCATTTGAGCCGTTCTAACATGTGGTTAGGGTTAGTTTGTTCCGACTTTCACCGCGGTGTCCGGAGCGGCGCGGAGCTTGGAGCCCCACAAGAGACTGGCGGAGCTTGGGGCTGTTTTGTTTCACTCAATTACGGAAACGTCGGAAAATCACATAAATCAAATAAATACATCTGCGGTTTTGTTTGGAGAAATGCGGAGCGGATCGCACGCCGCAGCCTACAGCACAGCCAACAGCACAGCCAACCTAATGTGGACACGCAGACACACACACACACACACACACACACAGAAAGAAACACAATTTATTTTTGAATACTTACATTTCCATCATCTACCATTTTGTCACAAACAGTCAGTATTAATTCCTCTTTCTTAAAGAAGATTTGTGCTGGTCTCTGCAGCCAACAGATTCACTTCCCATGATTAGCTCTTACCTTCGACGCAAGCGGGTCTGGTCAGGCTCCAGCCGTGAGTGGAGTTACTCAGGTGGGGGCGGTTCTACCTCTCAATGCAACGTTGTACTGAGACACAAAGCTGAACGGCTCAATGAAGGACATGTTTTCTGAAACAGGTCGGCTCACAAAAAAGACTGACTGGATTGTCTTATTTCACCGTTTGTGTGTTAGTACTAGTGTTCTTCAAATGGGGGTACTCGTACCCCTGGGGGTACTTTGTGGCATTGCAGGGAGTACTCTGGTATATAGTGGTTGTATATAATGTTGAAAAAAACAAAAGAAACAAATACGATGCACATACAGTACGTCATTTAGGTTAATTTTATTTATTTTTTCTCCCAGTGCCAGTGAAGGGGTCCGCTGAAAAAAGGATTTTAGGGGGGTACACTTCTAAAAAAACAAAAACTTGAGATCAACTGTGTTAGTAGGCCCATCAGAGACGCAAATGTATGTGCACAAGCACTGAAAAAGTGAGTTTCGCATAATTTCATAGTTCCCCTTTAAATACTTTCAGTATATTTAAGGTCAAGTACTGATCCAATTTTAATTCAGCAAAAATACCAGTGGGGTACTTTTGCACGGTATTTGTGCTCTTACTTCAGTAAAATGTCTAAGTAATTATTTTATTAATAAAGTTTTATTATAGAGATCAGGCTGTTTCTACTTCTAGTAGAACGCTACAAAACGGTGCCCGGATCACCGTGGCCTCCGTTCAGCTCATTAATACTGCACAGTGTACATTCACACCTGGGAAATACATTTTCAGAAGGGATTTGATCTTAATGAATTTGAGTATATTTTTCCAGCTGGGGGGGGGTCAACGATCATTGAGAACATCCAATTTTCATTTCGCCAGTTATCTTTTATTTATAACCGATTTTATTAATGCTGGAAATCAACAACATGAACCTACGACAACAACAAAAGTTGCCCCCGAGCTGTTTCAGCTGTCTGCTCGCTCATTACGGTAGGTGAGGCTTTTCTGTTGGTGTAATCTGGCTTCTGTTCAAGCAAAACACATCAGCTTAATGATATCGAAAAGGGGCCGACGGTGTTTACCGGGCCCTGGAAATATCAGGCGATTAAGAAGGTGAGGCCGAGCGTGGAGGAGAGGTGAGGCTAGTGAGGGAAAGTGAGTGGTCCGCAGCCAGGAAGGAGACACCGCAGCGCAGCGGATGCAGAGGGAGGATTAGGGTGTGTATGTGAGTGTGAGAGGTTTGGGAAAGGGGAGGATGAGAGGAAATTCTTATCATATGTGGCAGACGAGTCCAAACAGGCTTCCTTTCAACAACGAAGAGAGAGAGAGAGAAAAAAAACAAAAAAAAAAAACCCTCCTTCAGACAGACTGTGATTCTGGAGAGTCTGAACTCACACCTCCAGCAGGTGGGAGTTGTGGTGTCTGACTGTCTGGCTGCCTCAGTCTGTCCCGCGATCGTTGTTTAGAACGACGGGGAGGAGGTGTAAAACATAAACAAATAAACAAATGGACACCTTAAATTCAAAAAAAAAATAAAAAAAAAAAGGAAAATTCAGTCTTAGTTTGTCATCAAAGATTTCAAGGAATAGGAATAAGCATGCAAAGGCAGAAATGATGAATCTTCAAATATCATTACACAATAAAATTCCCTGCCATTTTTTGCACACACACAGAGTATACAATATATACATATACAGTATATATGTGTATACACAGTATACAATTTTCTATTGAATATAGTAGTTCTTAATATTTCTGTTATTTTTTCTTTATTACTTTTTCATCTCTCTCCTAAAATATATTTAAATAATGTATTTATGTTTTTTTATTATATATATGTCTATGTATTATGTATATACATATGTTCCAATGGTATGTGTATATACTGTGTATATATATATATATATATATATATATATATATATATATATATATATATATTACTCACAAAAAGTTAGGGATATTTGGCTTTCGGGGGAAATTTCAGGATGAACCTAAAATGCACTATAACCTTTACAGGTGAACTTAATTTGACCTTCTCTAAATTTTTGAATGCACATGTCCAACTGTTCAATGTTTCAGTACTTTTTGCACAACTTTCTGTTCTCTAACAAGGAGCTGAACGGCAAAATTCACAACAGGTGTTTGATCCATGAATCGACCAATGCATTTCCTGGTTCAATTAGAGTTGGTATTTAAACAGTCCTCTTCATCATGCTGTTCACATTTTGACATCATGAGACCAAGACGACACCTAACAACTGATCAACAGTCCCTCGCCTTGCGAGGCTTCAAACAGGATGTTCTCAGAGGGAAGTGGCCACTGAGCTTAGAGTGTCACAGAGCGTCATCAGCAGGTTGCAACAGAGATACAGAGAGACTGGAAGAGTCACAGAAAGACATAGAAGTGGACGTCCTTTGGCCACATCCCGCACTGATGAGCGCTTCATTGTGAACAGTGCCCTGCGGAACCAGATGATGAATGCCACTCAACTCCAGACACATTTAAGGGAGGTGACAGGCACCCAAGTGTCACGTCAGACCATTCAAAACCGTTTACATTGGCGTGGTCTACGTGCTAGATGACCTGCAAGGGTACCTGACCACACCACCAGGCACAGGCATCATCGTCTTGCATGGGCCAGGGAGCATTTACGCTGGACGAGGGACCAATGGGCCTCAGTGGTGTTCTCTGATGAAAGTCGATTCACGTTGAGCAGAAATGATGGCCGCCAACGATGTTGGAGACGTCAAGGAGAGCACTATGCATCAGCCACTGTTGTCACCAGACGAGCCTTTGGAGGTGGTGGTGTTACAGTGTGGGCGGGTGTGTCTAGTCAATACAGAACTGCCCTACACTTTGTGAATGGTACAGTGACAAGCTCATACTACCTGAATAACATCATTAATCCAGTCATTGTGCCCCTGCATGAACAACACAGGCCTAAGTTGGGGCACCTCAAATGGAGTGGCCTACACTTTCTCCAGACCTGAATCCCATAGAAAACCTATGCATGAGACGTGGTTGTCAAGCTCTATTTGATGCTCAAGGGCACATGACAAGTTATTGAGACATTGACATTTTTTGGTGTGGTATACCCACCACTGTTGTTGGCTTTTGTTTTCAATAAATTGTTTGAGATGAGGAAATCACCATTGCAATCTTCTACTTAAATGCCCAACTTTCATGATATAATATCACTGTAGCGTGAACTTTTTACATTTTCCAAAAATTTCACCCGAAAGCCAAATATCCCTAACTTTTTGTGAGTAGTGTATATACTGTATATATATATAAAATTCCGCCTTTGTCCTTTGTGTCAGGTGAGGTCGCAGATCCAGACTACGAAAACTGTCAACCCTGTGAGGAGGGTTGCAGGAAGTGTCAACAGAGTGAGTGGACTCTCTCTCTCTCTCTCTCTCTCTCTCATCTCCCTCTCTCATATACACACACACACACACACACACACACATCCAGATACACTGTTTCTTTCTGCATGATTCAATATTTATTTACCTGTGCTGTCACTGTATCAGGTGGAAGAAACCATGACATTGTAAAAACAGAATAATTAAATATTGATCAAAGATGTACTTTTTTCCAGGGTATCACACCAGTCCCAGAGGACTGCACTTAAACCTCACAATATGCAACGCTATTGGATTAATACAATTAATAGGAATTCTGTTTTCTAGCTATTTAGTTAAACACAGTTTACCCAAATTAATAACTGGCAGGTTTAGAAGCATTTCGGTAAAACAAGAGGTTCAAACTCTGGTTCATGTTATGTTGTATATATCGTGGCTTTGAATCCCACCTTTTGCCATTAATCGTTTCTTCTCCACTCGGGATCGGTCTGTCCGACGATTCAAGCACTTCATTCACATCTCCTGCTCCCGCTGGTGAAAACTGCAGTCACAATAATAATCATCATTACAAAGTACAGTGTTCCTAACAGTATGTATCAGGAAACTGAGAAGTTGTGAAATTCGGCCTGATGTCATTATGGTCTGGTCTGACACGCAGGATTTGACCCTGCTCTACTCCCACTGATAATTACCATGACACCGTGGAACGTAACTATTGTGACTGTTATTGCGCTAAGCTGACGCGCCATGCGGTGACACTCCCTTGTTATTCTCCTGTTATGTGTTCTGGGTGGAATATTCCTCCCCCCGCATCCACACTGCACCACGACTCCCCGGCCACTCACTCCGTCTTAGTAATCACAATTCCCCGGAGATAAACTAGTCGGTCAGCAGATTATGGGAAAACGCTTCGATAGTAGCCTTTTGCAATGAAAACAGCGTCGGCGAAAGAGAATAAAGATTTATTGAGCAAAAGGTTAAGTGTGTGTGTGTGTGTGTGTGTGTGTGTGTGTGTGTGCACACGTGTGTGTGTGTGTGTGTGTGCACACGTGTGTGTGTGTGTGTGCATTTAAATTTTGTGTTATAGTGAAGTCAGTTTTCTGTTGATTTACAAAGTGCCATCATATAAATGTGTTTCCCAAAATGGAGTAATAATCGTGACAAATAATGGTACTCACAAAACTGACTAAAATAATCATGATTATCATTTTAGCCATAATCATGCAGCCCTACTTCAGAATGATAACGGGCGTTGCGGCGTAGGAAACCCACAGAACACCGTCCGATCATAGAATGACACTGTAACCAGGCCGGAATGAAGGAATGAACTTCTGCAGTCACAAAACACACCACAACAGAAAGCCAAAGCACACTCCTCATTGAACTTTAACAGAGGACTGACTGCCCTGGACCCAGTGTATTGTTGCCTGCTGCTTAATCTATTAGCCCTGTGGGCTGGACCCCTATTGTTGTTGGGATATTCATTATTGTTATTCTCCTTGGCCATTTTTTCGGGCTAAAAGTGTCTGGAACACCGTAACCGCTGCACCCAAGGACACGGTTGAGATCTCGTTAGAAACTCAGCCGCGTCCCGCGGGAGTTTAGAAATGGCTCCCGCGGGAACAGACCTGCCTCCGCTGCGGGTACAGGCTGATGTGACCGGGGACAGGTTCCGTACCCACTGACATTACGGAGGCTGCCTGGCGTCTTCGTGGAGCGCGGGGCTCGAGTTGAGTGTCACATCCCTGAGCCCGCGTCGGGGGCTTCTATCTCTCTCGCTTCGGCGTTTCATGGCGACGATGCACCAAAGGGCTTTCAAAAGACAGAAGCCCACCTTTAAATCCCGGTAGTGCACACACTGTTGGACTGAGAAAGACAGTGGGACACATGGGATCACACATCCTGGGATTCTAACACACACTGCGGCTGAGACTTCAGATAATATCAAAGCAGACGGATATTCTACTCAGACTTCCAAACTCGTCCGAGACTGATTGCAAGGTTTTAAATGACTTAAGACAAGATATTTCCATTTCCACAAGTCCTTTGGTGTGCGCTAGACAGTACAAGGCACTATTGCTAAGTATGGAAAATGCACTGTGGAGTGAAGAGGCGTAGATGCATGTAGTGCAGCAAAAGTAGAAACTCCCCTGTAATGGAACAAGTAAAGCTGTACTTACTAACTGTACTTAAGTGCCATACTTGAGTGTCCCGTTCTAACCTCCCACCCCTGACGGGCGGTCACGTCTCGCCAGTGTAACTGTGTCCTCGGGAAGCGTGCGTATCGGCTTTGTCCTGGTTTTCCAAAAACTTTAATAGAATAATTAGGCTTTGAGAAATGGGCGTCTGAAGGGAAAACGTCTCCCCGCGAAAGATCTATTCCCTCAATACGTTGAAGCGCAAGCAAACCTCCGCTCTTCCTTCTCTTCCGTCAGCCGTCCACTTCCACATCTGTCCTTCCGTCCTAAATGCAGTTCAGACCAGCGCTGCGAGTGGGGATATAAAGCAATAATTATATTACGGTCTCACAAGTCTGCTGTAGCGCTGATGTGACGCATTTCCAGCGGGAGGCTGACGGTGTGTGATGGATGGATAAATAGATAGATGACTTTATTAGTCCCCGGAGGGAAATTGAATGGTTACGGCGGCCAGGTACATTAAATCCCAGATTTAATACAGATCCGGTACGTCAACACATTCAAACACTCAACACAATCAAACATCACTCAGCCGCTATTGGTGTGCAAGGGCGAAGGGATCAGACCGATCAAATGAAAGAATAAAAAGGCACGACCAAGTCCAATGGCGGTCCAGATATACTCATAGCGTTCAGACACATTCAAGTGCTCTGGTAGCTCTGATGTGCGAGGAGCAGAATGTTACAAAAAAACAAACAAACAAAAAAAAAAACATATGATAAAAGCAAGTTCAGTCCGCGGACAGTTCACCGTCCGCAGGCCCGGCAGAGGCCGATGAATTGTAGAGTCTGATCGCACCCGGCAGGAATGGCCTCCTGTATCCTTTGCGCAGCGGGGGTCGGATGAGTCTGTTCTCGAAAGGTGCTCTTTAGGTTGGCTGACGCGCCGTGTAGGGGGTGGGAGGCGTTGTCCCCGGGATAACGCCTCCAGTTCCGCCACCTCCTCCGTTGTGACCGGCTTGGACCCAATGAGAGACCCGGCCTTTTATTTAGGAGTTTATTCAGTCTGTTGGCGTGCTTAGGTAAGATTGTGGGGTGTGTGTGTGTGTGTGTGTGTGTGTGTGTGTGTGTGTGTGTGTGTGTGTGTGTGTGTGTGTGTGTGTGTGTGTGTGTGTGTGTGTGTGTGTGTGTGTGTGTGTGTGTGTGCGTGCGTAATTGCGTCAACAGGTCGCGGCTTGTCGGGTCTAGTGTTAAGTTGTGGAGGAACGAGGGGGGAAGAGCGGGATAGAATGTGAGAACGTCCCACGGAGAACTCCCCAGAGGAAGGTTTTTGTTTTCGCTCTCTCTCTCTCTCTCTCTCTCTCTCTCTCACCCCCCCCCCCTCTCTCTCTTCCTCTGTCCTTGGGGATGTTTTGACAGCCTTGGACTGGGGGGATGACAGTAAGCCACTTCCACGGTTACCACTTGGATGGTTTTGATTGACAGGGTGAATTAATTAGGATGGAAGAGAGAAATGAACTTCCTTACTGCACATACGCACGCACGCAGTTGAATAATTTATTCCCACTGTAATTCTTGTGAAATGTAATAACAGAAAACATAAACAGAAAATATCAAGAATGTTTTTATGCCCTGTCAATCGCTTAATGCATACCAATGCATTGTGCTTTCACCATACACACACACACACACACACACACACACACACACACACACACACACACACACACACACACTCAGTTTTGTGAGTACCATTATTTATCACGATTATTACTCCATTTTGGGAAACACATTTATTTGATGGCACTTTGTAAATCAACAGAAAACTGACTTCACAATAACACAAAAATAATTTTAATGCGCACGCACACACACACACACACATACACACACACACACACACACACACACACACACACACACACACACAAAGAAACACAACACAAACACCTAGAATGTAGAAATTATGAATGTTGACTGGAGCAGCGCAAGGATTTTTTACATTATCCCAAAATGTCCAATGTTGTTAAATCTATTTTAATTTTTTTTTAATTTTTATTTTTTTTAACATTGATTCTAATGAGCAGCTGATCGCAGCCAGAAGGAGGAGTTTATTGTGTGATGCTTGACTGCCCTCTACTGGTGAGAACAGGAACTGCAGACTGCAGAGCAAAATAACACATCAACAAATCATGAACCTTCAGGTGAAGATGTTTCACATAAATCTCACCCAGAGCGTCTATGACTTCAGGTTATGATGTACTTGTCCTTACTCATATAATCCCACACGCTTTGAGGTTGGAAACGACTCACCCCATTTCAAACGTTCACACATGTTCCATCTGCCTGACTTGCTGTTGCTGATGATTTCCTTAACGTATTTCTTATTTGATTTTATTACATTTTTTTGCAGAAATTGCAAGCCAGGGCACGGAATGTATCATCTGTGAAGATGGTTACTACCAGTAAGTGACTACCAATGTCTAAATGTTATCAACATTATTGGGCTTTATTATATGGTGACTTAATTGAAAAGAAAAATGCCAAGAGATCTTCACGAATGCTGGATGCATATAAATAAAACCGTACACTTTAACCACACTATGTCCCTTGCTCTTCCTCTCAAGTTTTGGATCAGACTGCTACCGGTCCTGCCCGGACAGAACCTACAGTGTGAATGGCAGCATGGCGTGCGCTCAATGCGAGGATGCACGCTGTGTCATCTGTGACCAGAACCAGTGCTACTGGTGCGAAGTGGGATTCTACGTCTCTGGTATCACCAACAACTCGGAACGTGCACTTTGACCCAAAACATGGCACCTGAAAACTAGCATAACCCCGCCCATCACACTGATACTAGTGCTCCTGTCCTTACTGCCCAGGCATTAGAAATGAATTTGGCCATTATTTCCGGCTCATTGGAAGATTCCTCTGGGCAAACAAGGGTCCCGGGACCACATTTTCGATTGAGTAAAACCAACAGTTTGCAGTTCATTCTGTCTGTAGTTATAAACCAACTGTATATCACAGTCACAGCGAAACCTTCTCTAGGAATAAGCAGCACTACTCAGGGTTTTTTTTGTCAACGGTTGCTTTCGTGCCAAATGTCTTGATGGAAAGGGTTGTTTTTCTGACCAAGATCCCAATCCAAGGTCAAGGACCTTTATGTTATTTTTTAGAAAGGTTAAATCGTTTGCCCCACTGGACTGTATTGAATCTCGCTGATATGGTAACGGTAATGCCACGTTCCTTAACTGTGCTGTGATCCATGCAAATTATTATTTTTTTTTTCTGAATCCACTTAATGCAAAACAGTGATTTAATGTGGTAGTGATTGCAAAAAATATATAATAATAATAATAATAATAATAATCTCCTCCTTTAGGGAGATTTCCACTGGTGGGTTATGCGTCACTTGGATTTTCTACTGAGTGAAATGTTGCAGGAAGCCTCTTTCTCTTCCATTGGAAAATCACAACCATTTTAACTTAATGGACTTAATTTCCACAGGAATCACACTATTATCACCTGTGTGTGTGCGTGTGTGTGTGCGTGTCCTGGGAAGACGGGGAGTGTGTGGATCACTGCAGGGAGGGCTTCTTTGTGGATGAGGAAAGCCAGGACTGCGAGCCGTGCCACCGCTCCTGCCACACGTGTGGCGGACCCAGACACGACGACTGCGACTCCTGCGAGGAAGGCGTGAGCAGGGAGAGAGGGGAGTGTTTGGAGGGGACGCCGCTCGGCCTCTGCCCCGAACGACACTTCACTACAAGTACGGGAAACTTGGAGAGATTGATGGAGTCCTCTGGATCTAATAATGTGTTTGTGTGTACAGTGGGTAAGAGTCTCACTTTTTCCTGTCCGTGTGTGAAGATGGCGAATGCGCGCCGTGTCATCCTTCTTGTGAGACGTGCTCAGGACCAGGGAAGAAAGAATGCAAATCCTGTTCCTCGGGTATGATATTGAGCTGATGTTATTTTTGGTTTGGTCTCTGGGATTAAAAAAGATTGAACCGTCACCTGCCTTTCTCCTATCGGATCGAATGTGTTTTCATCAGGAGGTGATAAAGACACAAAATATTTCAGAGCAGTGACTTCCTGCCTGTAACTTAATGTAACGTGTGGACCACTGCCGGTTGAGCACAATTTTGATTTTATTTGTGTTTATTGCCCTTTCTATCTTTTTTCATTATTTTGCATTTTATTTCTTTTACAGTTTTGTGTCTTTTTTTTTTAAATTGTCACAATTCATATGCATATGTACTGAACTTTGTCTGTACTGTACTATGTATTGAAATTATATATACATTTATATATATATATATAGTGGCAGTTCCGCCTGCCACACTGCCACTGTTTTCAGGGCCCTCCGACACAGAGACACAGGCAGAGATGTTGCAAACACAGCAGTTTATTGTTAAGAATGGCAAGATGTAACAAGCCGGGAGCAGATGGACACGTGTGTGTGGGGATGGGTGCTTTACCTGTTGCCCGTTGGTTTCTCTGACGAGCAACAGCCGTACAGCCACCCTGCTCCCAGGCCCAATTACCTAGAGCCAAGACAGGTGTGGCTGCTTAAACCACACCATCCCAACAATATATATATATAATTACCATTACCAAAAGAGACTTTACTTCTAAGTTGAATTGTTATTGTTGTTATTAAAATAAATCAGAAAAAAACACAACATTTTTACCAACACATGACCACATTGCGTCCATCTGCGGGACTGAACTCTGTATCGTTAAAAACCTACCGCTCAGCTTCGCACTGTTAAAAAAAACGTAAACTATTTCCCCGCAGATCATTTTCGGACGGCCCAGGAGTCCTGCGTGCTTCGCTGTCCCGCCGGGACGTTGGCCAACGCGACGTCGGGTCAGTGCGATGACTGTCCACCGGGCTGCGTGACCTGCCAGGACGCCCAGCGCTGCCTGGGCTGCCGCAGCGCGCACAGCCCGCTCTACCTGCAGGGCGGAGTGTGTGTGGCGGAGTGCGACAGGTGTGGGCTGTTTTGTATCTATCTTCTCACCCTCCCCGAAGGACAAGTGCACGTCTTTTGCACTGTATAGTAGCAAAGGCGGTTTTGTGATTCAGCAGATTTCTTTTCCCAAATATCAAATCATCGTTGCACCAAATTGTCGCGTCCCAATCGCTCCGTATCACAGTTTGTGTGTACACAAATACACAGCGTCTGGTGCTACATCCCATGTGCTGATAATAGGGTGGGGTACACACCTAATCCCGTGTAATACTTTATAAAGTCTTTAATAATATGAACACATAATAAGTTGTCGCTACACCCCACGAGACACCTTCACCTTTATGCAGTACATCGTATACATTCACACATGCATATAGACTGACATCGTCAAAGTGAATCTAGATTAGACCCTAAACACTGACGACATACGCTAAATCTGCTAAACATAGTAATATGATGTAGAAATTACCATTCTGTTATCGATGCTGGACTAGCCATGTTGCCGAATTTCTGGACACTTCATAGATGCCAATTTGTCTGCACTGGTATCCGTTTTCCCACCTTAACTCTTTTACCTCTCTTTCCCCTCCGCTCCGCTCTGTCTCACCCCCAGAGGCTTTCCGGAGCGGGGGCATTGCCAGCCGTGCGCCCCGACGTGCGGGTCCTGCCGGGGGAACACCTCCCACTGCCTGAGCTGCATCAGCCCCTTCCTCTTACTGGGCCACGTGTGCTTGGCGCGCTGCCCTGAGGGACACCACGCCACAGAGACGGAGTGCGTGCGGTGTCCGCCCGACTGCAGGGAGTGCAACCGCGGCGGCCTGTGTCACGGTGAGAGCTCCGAGCAACATTGCATTTTTTTTTATTGGATAATAAGTCCCGAGGTGTTCCGATGACAAAACCCCTCTCTCCGTCTCTCCTAGATTGTTCTGAGTACTTCTTTCTCCACGAGGACAAGTGTGTGGACGACTGTCCCAGCGGCTTCTTTGCCAGCGCGGAGGAGCAGGAGTGCGTGCGTTGCCATGCCGACTGCGCCTCGTGCGACGGCCCAGACTCGGACGACTGCGCCGCGTGTCGAAACCGGAAGGCCGTGCGATACAACGGGGAGTGTCTGCCTCGCTGTCCCGGCAACACCTACCACGACGCCGACGCGGCCGAGTGCAGGGGTGAGGCGGCCGTCGCTCGGCTTGGGCGTTTTTTCCCGGGCTTCTTTTTGTTCTTTCGAGATCCAGGCCCCGTGTCTGACGTCGCTCTGTTCTCCGCAGACTGCGACGGGTCCTGTCTGACGTGCTCGGGTCCCGACCCGTCCTCCTGCCTCAGCTGCGAGGGCCACATGCGTAGAGACGAGACGGGGCACTGCGTGTGGTACAGCGAGTGCTCGCTGCGCTCCTACATGGACCAGGACGGGGAATGCCAGCTGTGCCACCCGCTCTGCCACCGATGCTCCGGGCCGGGCGGAGAGCGGTGCTTCAGCTGCAACGCCCCGCGCTTCCTCCTCGGTGCGTTACGGTGTCTCCCTTACCCTGTCTGGTGCCGCAGCTTTTCCATTAGATTCACCAGTGTTGGTAGCAACTGACCAAGCTGCATTTCCTCTGATGGTTTGATCAGTAGCCACGTCCATGTAGAAAATGTTCAGAATGTTATAATATGGCTGAAATGGTCTCACAATTGATAACTAAGTTGATGTTACTTATCAACTTATCAACCCAATACTTGACTTGGCAACAACTTGTCTGCACATTGGGTTAACTAACCCTAACCCTAACCCACACCTAAACGTACCCCTCTTTAACCATACACCAGCCGTGTGTAACTGATACCTACTGTGTGTTGGCGCGGTTTCGTATTAACACTGTTAACATTTAGTGACAAGCTGACGCTAAGTTATATATTAACATCAACGTGTAGTCAGTTTATACTGAGAGTATTTACTTTGGACGTGTAACGGGCGGAACTCTCTGGACTGTTCCATCAGGTATCTGATGTTTTATTTGAACAAGAACCTCGCTGTCTACGGATCAGGGAAAAGAAACAGAAACCCGAAGAGGATGTGTTCAAGTTCCTTTTTTCTCTATTTCTAAATTGACTTATCGTTTCTATTTCAACATCGTCATCACTGACGGCGTAATTCCATTGATTCCCTCTATTCTGCATAATTGCTTGTTCGGTTATTGATTTTTGCTATTGATTTGCTGAGTCTTTATGCAGCGCACTTTGGGAACTCTGGTAAAAAATGCTACGCGCATAATTATAATATTTCACTGTTACCATCAGACAACACCTGCGTGGAGGCGTGTCCTGCCGGTTACTATGGCGACGGGGATGAACTCTCGTGCCAGGGCTGTCACCACAGCTGCGAGTCGTGTTCGGGGCGACACAGCGTGCAGTGCATCACGTGCAAAGCCGGACTTCTCCGGCAAGGACACGGCTGCGTGGAAACCTGCTCGGAAGGGTGAGATCACGCGGATCTCCTCTGCCGTTCTCTCGCCTCGTTCGCCCGCCTCACTCAAACTCCCTTTTCCTCCCCTCGCCAGTCACTTTGGGAACAGCACCTCCGGGCAGTGCGAGCGCTGTGAGCCCTCCTGCAGCCGGTGTTCGGGGCCCGGCGGCAGCGAGTGCGTGAGCTGCCGCGAGGGTTTCCTGCTCCTGAGGCGGTGGGGCCAGTGCCTGCAGAGCTGCCCCGCCGGCTTCTACCAGGACGCCCCGGGCGGGACCTGCAGCCGGTGCCACCCCACCTGCAAGACCTGCCAGGGTAAAGAGCGCGGAAGCATGTTTGTCCGAGTGAAAGGGAGAGGAAAGGTTTTACGTTTAGGTTTGAACTTTTAACAGGAACATAAAGTGAAGGCCCTGTGCTTTCATTTTGAAATTCTATCCATGCTATGTGATTAGATGTTACACAGTCATAGTTCCATTATCTTACATTTTTCCAGTGCATATTTACAACTGTGTAATACAGTATATTCAGAAGCAGAATCTGTTTATTCTGCAGCAGAATCTGTTAATTCGGAGTTCATTTTTTTTCGGCAAAGAATTTAGATTGGTAAGGATTGGTTGTGCTGACAGCATAAAGAAAAAATCGGAAAAATCAGAGACAAATCCACAGAATATACAAAATGTGATTCCGCGCGCAACATAAATTTAATTTAAAGGCTGGCAGTATGGGTGTGGGTATAAATTGAAATACACATTATAAATTCTACATAGGTTTCTCTCAATAAAATACATTTTAGTCATCTCTCTCTCTCTCTCTCTCTCTCTCTCTCTGCTCGCTCTGCTTTCAGACAAGGACGCCACAACATGTGACAGTTGTTATGAAGGCTACAGGCTCGTTGGAAGCATCTGTATATCCCAGTGTTTACTGGGTTTTTATGCTGCTTCTCAGGTAACAGACTGTGTGTGTGTGTGTGTGTGTGTGTGTGTGTGTGTGTGTGTGTGTGTGTGTGTCTGTGTGTGTGTCTGTGTGTCTGTGTTGCGGTTGTGTGTATTAACGAACTCATCCACATCACGCCCTCCAGGCTTCTGATTCCCAGGACTCTGAACCAAACTGCGTGCCGTGTGATCCGACGTGCCTGGACTGCCGCGGTCCCAGCGAGCGCAACTGCACGGTGTGTCCGGTGCCACAGATCCTATCCGACGACGGCCGATGCCTGAGCTGCTGCGGGAGCCAAAACCGCCTCGACGGAGCCCCCATTCCAAGGGAGTGCTGCGACTGCCACGCCTCCCAATGTAAAGCAACACATACAGAGGAGGGTGGGGGTTCGAGTAGTGTGTGTGTGTGTGTGTGTGTGTGTGTGTGTGTGTGTGTGTGTGTGTGTAGGGGTCCGAGTAGTGAGGGGGTCTGAGTAGTGTAGAGGTGTGTGTGTGTGTGTGTGTGTGTGTCTGGCATATGTTGTGTGGGGTGGCCGGGGACAGTGACGTCCTGTGTCGAATGGAAAATACAAACACTCTTGTATAAAATCTTCTATGTGACTCCTTGACAAATTGTTTTCGGCCTATACAAGAATGCTTCCTTATGACAAAAAGAAGGGTTTAGAGTCAGTGGGAACTCATGATGAATGTTTTGACTGAAATGTATTTCTGTCCTTGATGCCTGTGGCTCAGGGACGCAAGAGCCAGACAGAGTTGTACAAACCATTCCAAATCAAGGCCAAGGTCAGCCTAATTCACATCCTGCTTTGCTTCTGAGTGATTAACAATGATTCTCACGCCACGAGGTTACCGGATAGTGTCAGTAATTGGGGGGAAAATTGAGTATAGTTTTGAGGTTAAAACAAAAAAACACTAGCTGTCAAAAGGCCACTGTCACAAAGAGGAAGAAAAAGCTCAGAAAGTGTTTTATTTCACGACGAGCAGACATACGAGCTTGAAGAACCTTGAAATGTTTCACCTTTGTTGCTAAAATCAGATTGATCAAAATCAACTGGAGCAGGAATACTGTTGTCAAGCACTTGCGCGGAGAATATTTCATGAAAGGTTTCTCCTTTCCATGCTTGCTCGGCTTGTAGCCGTAGGTGGAGGAGACTTCACTTAAATCCAAGTGCTTAAACAGCGACCCATGTTGAGTGTCAGTCTGCCAGCAGGTCCTTGGTCAGGGACAGCCAGGCCTGCGGTACAAAGCCCCCATTACAGTCTAATGTTGTGCTCTGCCTCCGCCTCCCAGTGGAGTGCGTCCTCGCCGTCAACTTCGTGCTGAGGGGAGCCGAGGACCTGGAGGCTGCGGGCGGCTCGGCCAAGCGCTTCGTCGCCGCCTGCCTCCTGCCGATCCTGGCGGTGGGCGCGGGGGTCTTCGTCTTCCTCCAGGCGCGCTCCAAGGCGCGGCCTGGCGCCGGCGCTCCCCGAGCCAAGGCCGGGGCCGGGGGCTACGAGAAGCTGGACAGCAACGGGGCCGCGGAGTGTCGAGCCACCACCTCGTCCTTTGGAGATTACAGCGACCGCATCATCCGGTGCGAGGTCGGCGAAGATGGAGACGGCGATGAGGAGGACGATGAGGAGGACGACATTGTTTACATGGGACAGGACGGGACCGTGTATCGGAAGTTCAAGTACGGGCTCCTGGACGAAGACGAGGAGATTGAGCTGGAGTACGACGACGAGAGCTACTCGTTCAAATGAAAAGCAAAGAGTTGTTTGCTCATCCCGGTGGCCACAGCAGTGGAATCGTTTCGGGTGTGGAAAGCTCCACAAACACAGAATGCTAAAAACACTCTGAGTACATCAGTGCATAACATTCTTCATGATTTATGACGTTTTTAAAATGGCCACGCTGGCAATCGTAGCTGTACAAAAATTGTATGATTTTAAGAGTTTATTTCCACATAAATTTGACATATGCATTTCATAAAATTATAATTGAACGTTTAATAACTTGGCAGAGAGAGAGAGAGAGAGAGAGAGAGAGAGAGAGAGAGAGAGAGAGAGAGAGAGAGAGAGAGAGAGAGAGAGAGAGAGAGAGAGAGAGAGAGAGAGAGAGAGAGAGAGAGAGAGAGAGAGAGAGAGAGAGAGAGAGAGAGAGAGAGAGAGAGAGAATGTTTTCTGATGCTTCTGAAAAAGTGCTGTTGAACTTGGACTGGAACACTTTCCAATCATCCTGAAAGGAACGTTCTGCCAGAACGTCGCCTGATTAAAACTCACAAGTTCACAGTTCACTTGGATCTCTTAACCCTTTCTGCAGTGGAGAATGTGTTTGTTCATAATAAATCTTATTTTTGTTTATGTAAAATATGACATCTTATGAACATCTGATGTGCTTTGTCTATAGAGCAATCTCATACACATTGGCTCATCAAGATGATAGAAAATATAGAAATCAAGTTTATTCTGAGCTGTTTGGCACATTAGCGCCGCCATGACTTATGCACGATCTTTTTAATTTCCTCGAGCTTGGTCTTGGGTCTTCCGGAAATACTATTGGTTTACTGGAAATTATATAATTCTTGCCTTCAATTCTGTTTTTAAGTTTGCCATTCTGTTTTCAACACCAGCAAGAAACCAGTAAACATACTGATGCTTCTCGTTGTTGTTAAAATGCAGTTTACATTTTCAAGAACATTAATCACTGACACTTTTTGTTTACATGATGGGACACATTTGCTGATTATATCTATGACGCTCACGCACCCATGGATCATTATCAGTTGAGCACTAAATGAAAGAAATACTTTTTGATCTTAATGCGACATAATTATACAACTTTGACCATGTTCTATTCTTACAGTTTTGTTTTCAAGCTTCCTGCTCATATTGTCCACGGTTACTGTTCAAGAACATCAAGGTAGATAGGATCACGATGCATTGTTAAGGTGGACTGATAGGATCCGGCTGTATTGTTAAGGTGAACTGATCGTGACGCTACTGTATGCACTGTTTCGATAGGGTTCCATTCCACAATACTCCCGAGGACTATATTTGGTGGAAAACTCGGTTGAAGATCCATTGCTGTGGTTTTGTATGCAGTGTCATGTATGTTTTGTTTTTAGAGATGATGCTTCTGCGCACCAAATGAGTGGACGTCCCAGGAAAGGAATCAGCATTTTAGGGCCTTGATGTTGTGTGCTGCATTACGGTTGTTTTCCTAATAAAGTTGCACTGGTGTGATGAGCGTTTGGACATTTGCTGAGTCCATTGTGATTATTAACCAGCAGGTTTTTGTGCTGCTTTAACCTGAGAGCTCAGGAAGAGCCCACTGAGATTAATAGGATAATTATAGAACTTGATCACATTGATTGAAATCCAAAGTGAATTATAATAGTTATGCTGATCTAAGAATTATCCAAAATGTTTGGTTAGCCAGTGTAACCCTATGGTTTTGAAATATTTATAGAAAGGTTGTTAGCAAAGTACTTTTTCTTGAAGCTGATACGGATATAATGAGTTAATAATTTAATAATTTGAAGCTCAGTTTGCGCTACAAAAAAGCTGCTTGGACCATAAAATCCGCCATGATGGATTTTTTGCTAATTTGCATGATCGGAAAAAGATTAATTTGACATCTTCTTTTTGGATTTTGACTGTATCAAGACCAAATTTGGTATACAACATTGCGAGATACATATTTCCATTATAAATGAGCAAGATCGGTCCAAAAACATGGACCAAAAAAACACATCAACCAAAAGTTGCAAAAAGTGGGGCTTAGCAGAAAATTGGCCATAAGTCATTAACCATTTGTCCAGTCGTCATAACTCCTTGTATGATGTGTATCTGAAAAGTTTGTGGAGAGGATTTCACCATATTTACTGCATATGCTCTGAGGGCGAGTATTAACCAAAATCTCAAGCGCTACATTGATTGGTGCATGTGGGCGTCTACATTTTTTTGGGTTGATGGGGGCCATGTTTTTGGACCGATCTTGCGCATTTCTAATAGAAACGTGTATCTCAGTCTCACAATGCTGTATACCAAATTGAAGTGTTGATACAGTCAAAATCCAAAAACTAGACGTCCCAATACTCTTTTTTCAGACTATGAAAATGAGCATAAAAAACTTATGGTCCAAGAGCCTTTTTAGATTTTGACTATCAATACCAAATTTGGTATACACCATTGCAGTATTGAGAGACAGAATTCTACTATAAACGAGCAAGATCGGTCCAAAAACATGGCCACCATGAATCTAAGTATCTTTCTACAGGGCGGGGCTTTGCAGGAAATAATGCATATGCAGCCATGATGCAAGCCGTCTTAAGAGAAATCCTGATGAAACTCAGGAGACATCCGACACTATGTCCTGAACGTACACACCGCCTTTCATTCAAATCAGATAAAGGGAGGGCAGATGACAGAACTTTGAGTCGCAGTTATTGAAATGCTGCAAGTGTGTGATTGGTCTCACTCCTTGCGGCTATATTTAAAATGATTTTCCCAACTCGGAAACAAAATCACCGCATACAAGACTGCATCCAATTGACTTGGGTTTCCAAAATAAATATAACAAAGACAGCTGTAGAAGCTGCAATTAAAAAAAATATAAAAATAATTTCACTCAAACCGTGGCAAATGTCCCTTATCGTGTGACACACCAGTGAGGCGCGTTGGCCTCTCACATGCTCAGTCTACCACGGCCGTTGGCTGTTTGCAACCATTGTTGGCGGCATCTCAAGCAGATGAAATGATCAGAACATCTCTCTCCACACAAACACAAAATGGCTTTCTGGGCAAGGTGTACGAGAACATTGCTATCAAATAAAGCCATCGATATGTGCTTATAGTATGAGGTATGGTTACGCTGGATGTTAAACTGTTAGTCGTTTAACATCAGTATCAACGTGTCTTTTAATATGCTGCGGATTTAACTGCAGCATTGGCGAAAAACAAACAAGAGAATTGATTACTAGGAACTGCCATTGTTTATTTAGGACTGAGGTGACCCTCTGCTTGCATGAGGACCACAGTAAACTCA
This sequence comes from Zeus faber, assembly GCF_960531495.2. Lineage (NCBI taxonomy): Eukaryota > Metazoa > Chordata > Actinopteri > Zeiformes > Zeidae > Zeus > Zeus faber. The sequence continues at coordinate 16,026,116 of NC_137203.1, read as the reverse complement.
TACTGCAGCCACGGAAATTACATCTGGATATATTCAAGGCCAATTTACTGTATACATTTGATGTCAGTTTTATTTCATGAGATCACATTTATTTTGAGGAACAGGAAGATCTTGGACTGAAATTTTGACACTTCTGCGTTGGATTGAATTTCATCATGACAAAAAAAAAAAAAAAAGTCTCATGATGCACCTTGTTCAGGTTGCAAGGCGATGACTTATTTGTTTGATCATGTTCCACTTTAATATTGAGTAAATATAATATTTGAATGTTAACATGTACATTTTGACTCAACTACAAATATTTACAGAAATTACGTTCTCGTTTCATTACTGAACTCCTAGGAAACACACACATACAATGTTCATGGGTCATAAGAGCAGGAAGGTGTTTCATCAATAGTTTCTATAGAAATGGCTGCATGACATAAGAGCATAGGGCAGTCAGGGGAAGCGGTCTTGCCGTGATGGGGGAATAATTGTGACCGAAGTCTGAGTAAGATGGTTGGCTGGGAGACATTTTCAAAGTTATACAAAATAAAGTTCAAGCAGCTTCATCTAGAACATTTTATAAATTAATCCTCATATGTATATATATATATTAGGTTTTTACTCCCTTCATAATTTACATTACTTACATGACCGGCATTTTAGTTAAGTGCTGTCACAATGATGACATCATTGCCTCAAAATCAAAACCTTCTACAATCATACGTTCCCATCCAAGTAAAGGTGAATTCTATGCCAATGGTAGAAATGCTGCAACAGCTGAAACGCGAGTTCAGTGCATTTCCATCAGCTAGGTTGGGAAAAATTGCCCCCCGCTTCCACTTTCCATTTTTAAAGCCACAGAAATGAAAAGGCACTGAGCCGGAAAAAAAACAATTAGGCTGTTCAACAACTAGAGTACGACACTGTTGGCTATGAAGGGAGACTTTCAGTCTAAAAGCATTAACTTTCAGGTTTTCTTTGACAACCAAACTAGTGCCAGTGATTTTACGATCATGCAACTGAAGATAGGGCTACCTCCAGTCCCATAATCCCATAATAAGGGTACATTGATAGAAAACATGAAAAAGATGCCCAATTAACTGCGACGCCTTACAAATCTCTTCGGTTCAATTTCACAGATTCATTTTGCCATGCTGTTGCATAAGTCATCTCCACCAGCACTGCTGTCTAAAATGAAATGCCTCGTTTTAACCTTCACCACCCTGACAAGAGAACGAGTAACATATTAATCCCTCCTCAGTGTAACAGGGGGAATGCAAACAAAAACACGCTGAAAAGAGGTAATCTGACAGGAGAGTTGTGAGTTTATGGTCTGTCCCTGCTATTTACGAGTGGAAATACAAAGTCCAAAAGGCTCCTTTACATGAAGGACATTTCTTAGAATTGTGAAGTCTTCACCCTCATCAGAAACACTTTCACTTACTAATTTAAATATACAGTAGACTGTAAGGCATGTACAGTACAAAATATATATCAAGATGCCTAACCCTATTTCCTTAGTTTTTGTCGATCACATTCAAACAAGTAGATATTTCAGGCAAATTTGAGCAGAGCGTACACCCAAAGGGCATCTCAAAAACTAACAATGTTTCTGGGAGGAAAAATCTGGGTAAACAAGCATCATAACATCTTATTCAAATGTTTGTTTTGTAGCCAACTCAGGGGGCCTCATCAAGTCAGTTTGGCCACTTGACAAAGCAAGACAAAATGACTGGATGGCGCTTGACAGATATCTCCATGTTTGATAAGACAGTGCATTGTACCATACACATGCTTGCGTGAGTGCGCTGTGCAAAGAGCTCCAAATATATCGAGGTGTCAATGACCGTTCATTATGGTCTTTGGTGTAGCGGTTGAGGATGTCGATGTGCTGGGGGCGCTGGTGAAGAAGTTGTCCTCTTTCAGCTTGATATGCTCGGGCAGCTCCAGCTTCACCTTGGCCTCCTCAATGTCATTATTGATGGCTGCTATGAGAGCTTCTGTTCAGCAGGATGGAGAAGTTCAGGGGAATTGAGAAAAGAGGCAAATAAATATAAAGAGGGGCATACAGCGGAATTGGGTTCGGGGAAGGAAAATGGGTGATTCGAGAGAAAAGAAAATAAGGAACGTTTGGGGGAAGAGAAGAATTAGAAAAAAAAAACAAAAAAAAACATGTAAGATTAGGAGGAAACTGCTTGATCAGTATATCAGTATAAAAATGGGAAGCTTGCAGCTTACCAAGTGAGTTGAAGCTTCTCTCGGGACGGATGTAGCCAACCATAACAACACTGAGAATCTGTCCGTAAAAGTCTTCTTTAAACGTGTGGATCACATGGGTTTCCTGTAACACACAACTTTTTTTTTTTTAATTCTTTAATCTTTTAAGTTTGACAAACAACAGTATTACAAGGCATTTCTTGGAAATGGTTTATACAATTAAATATAAATTAATTTTAATGAATTTAAAGAATGCACATTAAACCACACACACCAAGTTTTTTCTCTCTCCCTTATAATATAACTGCTCTTTGGATCCCGTGTATTTTAAGGCTGAGGGCTGCCGCCCAACTACTGACCATGGACTTCTTTGTATTCTTGTAGTAAGGGTTCCAGCCGATACTCATCACCATTTTGTAGATGTCCCCATTGCCCACGCAGGCCCAGCCATAGTAGATGCCCGTGCTGATATCTGCTGGAAGATGTTCGACCACAGAGTCTGGGAAGTTGGCTGAAGACGAGAGGGAAGGTGTGGCGGATGAAGGAGAAAAGGAAGATTTTAAAAAATTAATTAATAAAAAATGAGACGGTAAAACATGAGAGAAAGCACCAGGTGTTCAGAACAACATTTCTATGTTATGAAGTCATCGTCTGCGCCTGATTGGGAGGTTACAGATATTTATCAGGGCGTTCTCCCTCCATCTCCCTCTGAAGAAGAATGTCCACTTAAAAAAACAAAACAACAAAAAGGCCTCTGGTTGTAAAACAGACTCTTTAATTAAATGGCAATTCTCCACCCATCATATGGTCCTCCTGTTCATTTCTAATACCAACTTATATAGTAATAACACACTAACACAGTGTGAACTTATACTTATGTAATAACATTTTTTTTTTAATCTTTCCATCTATTGACATTGAAAAAATCATCGGATTAACTTTTCTGGACAGTCGGGTAGACAGTTGACTTCCCCCAAACTAACCCGATTCACATTCTACTTATTGCAGCCTTTCTAACGTGGGTTTAAATGTCACTTGGCCAGTGTGGGTGGAGCGTGCGGAACAGGATTGTGGAACCCAACGGCCCAAATGACCGCGATCAGATCCAACAAGGGCGGCGGGGCTGTGAGCTGATTGCGACAGAAAAACGGTCCCAAAAGGTTTCGACTCGGGGGCGCGGACAGTGGTGGTCGTGGTGCAAAGGGACAAAAGGTCAAAGTTCAGCGCCGAAACCGAGTCAAGTCCAAACATCGCGACGGAATTTGACTTCGGACCGAAATGTGGTACAAGCTGGAATACAGGCGTAGGTATCGCAGGGGTTCTTAATAACAGCCGCGAAATGATCCTTCTGACGTCAGGTAATCGGGTTGAGGGATGGTTGACAATGACGTATACAATATACAGATGGAGTGATGTACTTGGAACTGTAACATGAGAAAACAACTGCATCTATACCGCGACTTACACCACCTGCGACCTTGTACAGCGCTACTAGTTAGGGTTGCGTGTGTGTGTGTGTTGACTTGATTGCCAACTGTTACTAATTAAATCAGGTTCCACAACCATGTTTCCATCCGAATATCAAGCACATTTCAAAACAGACATTTTCTAATAAATCCTAAGTGAACGCGTTCTCATCAACTGGGTTGGGCCATGGTTGAATTCTATGCTACTCGCGTGAACAAAAAAAACAAAAAAAACAAAAAAGTGTGACATTTATCGGTCAAATTAAACGTCATTATCGTGACTGCAAAAGAGTAATTCAATTTACCGGTGGGGATCCCCAACTCTTTGCTTCCTCTCCCGAATCCCCTGATGACCGTTCCCCGGCAGAAGTACGGAAGACTCCTCATGTCTACGCGTTCGACCGTCAATGGAAACGTGATCACCACCAGAGCACCGATGGGCCTGACTGGCAGGCTACCGCCAGCACCGTTCTTCTCCGGGCGAGCCTGGCCGGTCCTGCCGCTGGGACTCCGGTTCGTCCTTGTGTTTCGGCAACGGCCTCGGCGAGCCAGCTAGCTCCGGGTGCCGCGGTTCGGTTAGCTTTACGCTAGCAAAACATTGGCGTCCAAGCTACCGCGGCGCTTGGTTACGGTCCGGCCCGTCCCGAAGCGACTCTCCGAGCGGAGTCCGTTTGGAGGTTCAGAGGAGCGGGTGCCGTCCCTGCCGCCACTCGGGTCCACCTGCCGGGCGGGATTCTGAACTGTACCTCGGCACAAGGAGACTGAGAGCCGGCGGTTACCAACGGGGAAGGAAGGTGACTGTGACGACGTGTGTTGCTGACGTCACCAACCGCGTGACCGAACCTTGCGCTGCGTGCGGCGTCGTGCCCAAAAAAAAAGCGATCGTTTGCCAAAACCGTATTTCCGGCCGCGGCCCGTTAAAAGGTGCCTCGCCCTCTCGCCCTGTTTATATCCGCCTGCGGCCGCGTTTATCAGCACCAACAACAACAACAACAACAACAGCGCGCAAACACAAAGGAAATCCGTTGGGAGGATTCCACGGCGCGTTCAGAGAGACGCTCGCAAGATGATTTTCCCAATTACCGCCACGGAAGTGGTTCTGATTATGCGTTCCGTTAAAGTACGAACTCGGATCGTAACCCCGACATGTAAACGAAACGGTTCACCGATCGGCCAGAGCAACATTAAAACCCACTTACAGGTGAAGTGTATTACATTGATCATGTCGTTACAATGGCACCTGTCAAGTGGTGGGATGTTCAAGTTCAAGTTCAAGAGATTATTTGTCACATACATATACATACGTTCATACATATATGCAGTGAAATGTCATGACACCCGGTGATGTGTTAGTGACGCCGTAAAAAAGATTTGACTCACACCAGATTGGGAGTAGCAAGTCACTGACGATACTCTATCTATATTCCTAAAAAGTATGTTGTAAGTTTAGGGTGACAGAATTTTAATGGGACAAGATCAATTGAAGGACAAGAAAATGTTTCACCGAATTTATTGCAAGAAATATATAATCGTTATTTCAACTTCAACAGTATAAAATTCAAAACGTTACTAGTTGGCTCCCAAAAGTAACGGCATATACATCCACGCTGTAAGATTATCCTCACCAAACTAGAAATAAATAACAGAATAGAAGTTCACAATAGCCAATTTAATATTGACTTCATTTGTGATTTAGGGTCATTTGTGTTGCTTGAAATCAATACGGAAAAATAACAATGACAAAGTCTAACTTGCACACAGATAAAATACTTTGACAGGATGAAAAAAAAAAAAATTCAATCGAGGCATTTACAGGTCAAATCAAATGTATATTTGATCCTAAAGCTAGAGAATTTAACATGATGCCAATATGTAATTCCTTTGAGGATGTAAAGGCGGCCAGTGTCAGTAAACCCAGCACATCTATAGAATTGAACTCTGTAATATGGCAGACATGATTATGGCCAATATCAAAAGGAAAACGGGAATATCAAAAGTTGCACCCTTGGGTCCTTTGAACACATCACATTGATGGCTTGAGCTTTTTCTTTTTTGACTTTACCATCTGAGGCAGCTGGATCTTGAAGGCAGTCCTGGGAAGTGCAAAGGTTTGTCCTCATTAGACCCACAAGCAAGCCTCTTGAACTGGAATATGTAAAAACGTATGGTAGACGAAAGCAGAATTCCTGCTGTCAGATTCATGACAGTAGTGTCAACATCGTACTCACTCGCAAGTTGTGCAGATGGGACTGAAGTTGCAGAATACTTTGGATCAGAGAAAATGGGATCCAAAACAAACAAAAGAAAAGTTAGACAGGGCTTAAATTTGCTTTTGTTTGAGGTTGTGTCAATCTCCACTTACTTGATAAACACACCGAGCAGACGTAACCAATTTCGATTAGATTACGATGGCAAAAGCACGCAGCTCTGTAGTCCACATGCACAGGAGGTGGGAGCACAAGCTGTGAGCGCTGATCTGAATCAGGCAGGAACACCCACTGTTAAAAAGATAAAATAACACATCAACTCAACCTGACCTTTGCTCATTGTTTATTTATTTTTTCAGATTTGTTGGGGGCTCACCAAAAGGTATTGTGCAAGGGCAACCTTCTGTGGTATCTTCAGGTACAATCCTCCGGTTATGTCGCAAGCCTAACAATCAAAACGTTGTACAAGTTAACTAAATGCAGTACCAGATTATTTGTAGATAAAATAATTACAATAACAAGGAATGTCTAAAAAACATATCAGCTGATTCAGCAGTGAGTTTGATTTTACAGTTAGTATTTGACATGAAGAATGTACCTGCTGAAGGAGACCTGAGTCTGAGTCCAGCACACAGGCATCTATGAGGATATTCTACAAAAAAAAAAAAACACAAAACATGGGGCTTAACAAAATCAAGGAAAAAATAATCAAACGTGAGAGCAAAGCAATAATAAAATGTTGACAGATTTTTTTTTTTAAGATATTTTACAGATTTACCTGCTTTTGGGCAGCAAATATGACATTCATAAAGTTCATGTACTGGAGAGCACAGTCCTCTGCTGCTTTTATTACCTATACAGTTGACAACATAGAAACTATGATTAAAAGAGATGTATAAAAAAATATATTATTTTAGTTGGACTGGTTGTGTCTTACCAATATTCTCGATTTCATGTCTTGTCCAGCTGGAAAAAATGTTTTTGGATATATTTGAAATTACAGAAAAGAGACAAAATAAACCAGATGATTGCTAATATTATTGTTCAACCCTTATAATGAGAACTTTCACTTTACCTTCCAGCTCCTTTGTCACTCTGTGGATATCTTAATATTAATGTTAAAAAATAAATAAACAAAAACCGAGTTCATACTGAATCAACCTCAAACCAAGAGTTTAATCTAGCATCAGTTTTCTCCTTCGGTCCAAGCAAAAAAATGTATCAACAAAATTAGAATGCACAGACATCAGGCGTCTGATCCAATATTGTGCTCATGTACCTGTAGTAATGCTCAGATAACTAAACCAGATATAAACAGAATGTGATAGTTGCATCGCTTTTCCAATCAAAGTAAAACAAAAGCACATACACAACTCAGTGGGTTTCAAATTATATCTGATTTGATTTAAACTGATCAGTAAATAAATAAGTAATTGAAAATAAATGAACACATGCGGTCCTCAAAATCTGTAGTCTCACCATAATTATATCAGGATTTTTTTTTTACTAAGTGTAAGCACTCAGCTTGAACTCTTTGTCAGAGTACAAACACAATGACTGGGGGCAAACACATAAGATCATTTGTGTAAGGATACAGCAGAGAGCCTTGGCCAGGGATCCTGCCAACAAAGTGTCTGTCGAATGTCCCGTCACTTCAGCTGCAACGGCAAAAGAGATTAAATAAAACATGACACGGGTGCCGATGTAGACTTATGCCTGTGAATCTACTCACTTGTTGACATGATGTTCCGTATCTCTTCAGCAATGAGGTTGTTGGCAACAGACAGTAGTTCATATTTCCCATCACCGCTCGTTACATCTTCCCCAGATCCGTCACCCGCATCCTCCCCTGCTTTCCAGTTCTTGCAGGGATACAAAAAGTGACTGAAAAGGGCAGAGAGAGGTAAATGGAGCAGAGTGCCATTAGAGCATCAACATCCACTCAAACAGACTGGATTACCTGTCTTGACAGTGGCTCGCAATAATCGCCAGCCTGTTAGTCCTGGTCATGGCCATGTGCGAGTTTCCCATGACCATCACAGCATCCAAGCACTTTGACAGAGTGAACTCCAGGGAGACAACATAAAAGTTAGTGTCATCGAGACTCACCGTGGAATTCAGGAATATGTGATTATGCACAAAAGGACTAAGTGTTGTAATGTTTATCTCAAGGTACCTCGGGATCCTGTTGAGCTTGCTGTCCCCACCATATGGGATTTACATCCACAACAATGACCAGCAGATTAAATTCATCTTCTGTAGAAGATAGAGTTATCACTCACATGTAAACAACAGGCACAAATAAGTCATAAGAATAAAAATAGGAAAATATGGCAATACGCAATATGCAATATACAATAACTCCCTCCCCCCAAAAAAGCAAAAATCCTGTATCAGAAATCCACACAAAAAATTGGGAATTGTCAAAGTTTTCATAACTACATATATGAATAAAATGTAAACAAAAAAGGTTCTCAGTAAGAATGAATAGTTTGTCCACATTAAAAAGCAGAATGTCTTACCTGATGCCATGATGGATGGACCACACAATGTGATCTCAGCGAACGAAACGTTGACCACAACCTATCAGTCACTTTCCATATGACACCCCTTTGGACTACGCCCAGGAGTGTTATCGCTTTTAAAATCGGATCATCCAGAGAAAACTAAAACCAGCTTCGTTAAAATGCCCGAACAGTACTTTGGTAAACATCACAACAGAGTGAGAGACAGCCTTCGGACGGGCGCCCACCATCGGGCGCACTGGAGCGTTACGTCATCAGCCTGCGACACAGTCTCGGGGCACTGAAGAAACGTTTGAGAGCACAGCGACGCTTTGTGGTCGGCAGGGAATGTAGCAGCCGCGGGAGCCCCGATAAAACTCTGCCCGTCGAGTTTCGATCTCGCGTGTGCGGGATAAAAAACAAACAAACAAACAAACAAACAAACAACAACAACCTGTCGAGCAGCGGACAACAAATTAAACCCGCGGCAGCGCGTCTAAAGTAGCCCCAATCCCGCGGGAAAATGGCCGACCTGGCAACACACACAAACCATCAAACGCTGCATTTTTTTTTTGTGTGTGTTTGTTTGTTACGCCGTTTAGCATTTTTTTTTTATTTTTTTTATATATATTCTGTTTCAAACGAAAAACCAAAACCATTTAACTTCCTCCCGTATATTTATGTATACATTTGCCAAACAAAATAATAAAAAAAAAAACCGTCAGAAAAACGAACGTCTGCACTGAACGCGTTGAAACCAACGTTGTAGCAACCGTTCACTATCACTGCGCACGCGTCGTCGTCGTCGCCCCCCCCCCCCCCCCAGTCCATCGCTGCAGTTGGTTGTGGGAAACAACGCAGAAAGAAACAAGGCAGAGATGTGCAACGGCGTTGAAGCCTGGGGAGAGGGATTTCGTTCTCTGTGATCATGTGCGTAGAAAGCAAATCAACGACAGCCTCACACACTGTAAGGAAAGGCAGTATGGTTCAAGAAAACGTTTGTCTGTCACTATGATAGTTGTAATGATCTTCATAGCGCAGAAGGAACACCTTGCACCAACGTCACCTGTACATTGACGTCGACATTCTTTCACTGCATAGAAATGATAAATACCATTTTATTGTTATTAGTTAGATGCATTTTGGTTTGGGAATCAAGGGGATAAGACTTGTGGGAGGGGTTTTATTTTTTAATCAAAGTAGTAATCTGGTGCAAAATAATTAATAAAACTTAGCATTAAGGCCATTATTTCCCTGGGGGTATTTTTTTTTTTAAATTTTTTCAACATTGTATAGCAACAATTATTTCCGAAACATTGAGAGGGGTGTTAAAGAGATCATATTTGCACAATTGAGCGGAGTAATGTTGGGATGTATTTATTATTTATCTAACATCAGGGGGTTGTCACTCTTCAATCTGCCCATTCTGCCAGGAAACACCTGCAGTAAATTGTGGTAAACTGGGGCCACATTTTTGTGGCCCCGGGGTTTTGGTGGAAAACCTTGTAAAGGGACTGACTGAGTGAGCCAGAAAGACTTTGGCCAAGCCAGTGCCCTAAGTCATACAACCTGTAGGAGGTTGAGATAAGAAATTATCAGCGGAAGTTGTTCTCGTGAATTTATCAAGTGGAAAATAAGTGGTGAATAAGTCCCATGGTTATTTTGAATAATACTGTAATTGCTATTGGAGAAGTCGTTCGGGTTGTCTTGGTATTGTCATATTCTGGCCCTTTCAGGGGCGTAACACAGGCACTACGTACATGTGCACACTCCCTGTTTGCTGGTGTATGTGACGAAAAGGAACCATTTTGGACGTGCTACGGCGTCATATAACTGCAGCACTTCAACACTTTGCAGGTTGATGATGACATTGCATAGAAGCCTTGACGGGCATCTTGCCCTCGCAGTGCATTGTGGGATACACTTTGCAGCAGACATTTTTAAAATTTCAATATTAGTCAACAATAACAAATGCAGAAACAAATAAAACATTACATTACAATCAAAACTATTGCCAGGGGTACATACATACAGTACACAGTAAAATAAAACATGACAAACCCATACCAAACAGCTCATTAAAAAAATATAGAAGTTTTCCACTAACTTTTCACACTTTCCCACCCACTTTCACAGACAAAAGCCGCTACAAAATCAAACATCTTTCATTGCAATACAGAAAAAAACCAAAAACCCTTAACCCTGTGCCTCGACGCCACCAGGTCAGCAATCCCCTTCTTCCTCTTTTGCAGTAACTACAGACTATAAGGCCTACTGGTAATTTAGTAAGCTGTTGTTTTATGATTTGTTGCCGTGTTTTTTGTTGCCTGTTTGCCATGCTTCTATCTGTAAGTAAGAATTGTTTTATGTATGTGGTTGTCTCTAGGTCCTGGTTAACCCTCTCCGTCTGACTGACAGCTGCGATCTGGTGGACAGCCACCTGAGTCTCCCTTTCTCTTGCCCTAGCGACCACGGTCTCGATTCCCCACCGGACTGGTGCCACAATCCTGGATCCCGAAAGAATGGGCTCGGGATGGTTCTCCATTTCCGGGCAATCAAACTGTCTGGACAGGACGTCAGCCTTCAAGTTTTGAGACCCTGTACGGGAGGAAAAGAGGACATCAAAGCAGTTAAAACAGAGCCCAGCCAGCTTGGAGAAAGTTAAGTTTCTTGGACTCCTGTATATAGGCCAGCTTTTTACGGTCAGTGCAAACAATGATGGATGTTTTACACCCTCTAACCAGTTTCTCCATTCCTCCAGAGCAAGCTAGACTGCCAACAGATCCAGTCTAGCTTGGATCTGTTGGCAGATCCAAGCTATTTAAAATTACGCTTGGAGGGTGAGAGTCTGAAGAAACCCCACACTCCCACATCAGAGGCATCAACCTCCACGATGAGAGGGAGGTCAGGGTCCGGTATGGTCAGAACCAGAGCGGCGGTGAAATGTCGCTTTAGGGTGCTGAATGTCTCCTCAGCCTGAGAGGACCAAAGGAAGTGATGGGGCGCTCCCTTGGTGAAGGCGGCGAGAGTGGTGGCAATGGAGCTGAAGTTGCCAATGAAACGTCTGTAAAAGTTGCGAAACCCAGGAAACGTTGCACCTGCTTGATGGAGGTGGGAGTTGGCCAATCTCTGACAGCACGGGTCTTCCCTCCAATCTGAATGTTGCCTTTCAAAATGATGGAGCCCAGAAAGGACACCGTGTCATCAGTGAACTAATTTTTCTCGGGTTTGATGTAGAGTTGGTTGTCAAGGAGGTGCTAAAGAATTTGCCGCACATGCTGGACAAGTTCCTGGTGGTTCTTGGAAAAGATGAGGATGTTAACAAGGTAAACAAAAACGGACTAGTTCAGTATGTCCCTGAGAACATTGTTGATAAATGCTTGAACAGGGCTGTAACCGTGACAGGAGGTTTTAGAATGGCTAGGGGGATCTTAAGATGAGTGGCTGTTTCGAAGGTAAGTCTCTGATCAGTGAGTTTGGTTATGTTAAGCGGCTTTCTTTCATCCTTTTTTTTTTTAAACACAGGTACACACCTATATCCTATATGTTGTATGCCATGCCTGTAGGGCAGAGGTGTGCAAACGTTTTGTTTCAAGAGCCGGATACAGTTTTGAAGACCCTGTGAATGGCTGCATTCTCAGTTTACTGGATCCGTGCTTTGACTTGTTGACGTGCGTGACTGACAAGGTTTGCTCCCTGAGGTTAGTGGATCTAAACAGGACCAACCTACTTTTGGCCGGTTGTCTTGTGTTCGGAAACTTGGCCTCGCTCGAAAGAGGTGTAGGACGCAGGCAGAGTGGATGTCTCGAAATTATCTGACCGTAGAGTCGCAGAAACGGACATACTTTATATTTGCAAATGTTTTGACTAGTGCTCGAAGTGGGTGAAATATAAAGCCCAGATTCCTTGCGTTAGTTTTGGCATAGGTGGAAAGTGACCCAATACACTGCAGAAATCCATTTGTAGTAGTTTCTGGGCCAAAAACAAGAAGCTCAGTTTTGAGCTTTGAGATTGCCAAAATCACCTTGTTTTACTGAAAAATATAGCTGAGTGTCATCGGCGTAACAATAGTAGGATATACAACCAAAACTGTTGATTATGTGGCATAAGGGGAGCATATACAGAGAAAAAATAATTTGGTCAAGGATTAACCCCTGGGGCACCCCATATAACAGTGGAGTGGATGAGGACATATAGTTACCTATACAGAAGAAAAATATTTTTTTGACAAATACACCGATCAGCCACAACATTAAAACCACTGACAAGTGAAGTGAATTACATCACTCATCTCGTTCCAACGGCATCAGTCAAGGGGTGGGATATAATAGGCAGCAAGTGAAGAGTCAGTTCTTGAAGGTGCTGTGTTGTAAGCAGGAAAAATGTGTGTAAATGTGGGTGTCTGCCAACATGTACGGGAAGGAGGGAGACAGAGTTTTCCTGTTCAGGTTATTCGTTTGGACAATTGAAACCATAACCAAAATGTATTATTCAATAGCAAAACCAAAGAGCTAAATCGGCAGCCTGTGAACCCCAAAATCAGATACGTATCAGATAGCCCACTATTTGTGTTTGTATCTGTAATTCTATTTGTTGAGTCACAAAAAATATTTGTCTTTTAATAAAAGTGGAAATAAGTGTAACAATCCTATTTCTCTTAATTACACTTCTAATTTCAGGATGTTAACGTGTTAATATATGTGTTCTTCAAAAAAATATTATACAAATTATGAACACTTAAATGTAATATTGGTTTATGGTCCAGCAATAAACGTGTTTAACCACAAACACAATTGAAAAGAAAATCATTTGAAAATTAACATTCAGTTTCTGCATTTATCCCCACTCACACCAATAAACTACTGTCAACTCTAAACTAATAATAGCTGGGGGACACTGAACAGACAGAATATAAACTAACAAAAAAATCCTCACAAATAAAAACCTGCTTGAGACAGGGTCGCAACAACACCAGAAACAAGGCCGGCGATGGGGATTTCCCACGGTCAACCTGGTTTTTGGGTGAGTTTTCCCGATGAACCAATTATTTTTTCAATATTTGTACAAAATAAAAGTTAATAAAAACCCACTATTTGTGCTCTTCTGAGAATCATATTCAGGTTCAAGTCCAACACTATATCTCACATCCCCTATTTCAATGCAGTTGCCAGCACATGTGTCCATTCGATCACATTCGCATTTACATTTATTCATAGATCATGATGCTTTTGTCTGAAGCGACAAGGACTAATTGAGCAACCTCAAATTTAAGTCCATGAACACCTGTTTCCAAATTCAACCAGGTACAAGTACAAGATAAGAAATCAGAATAAAAATAGTGTTGTTAGTATTATTTTTTTTGGTTACAATATGTTGACAGTGAAGGGCTGGAGGTGAACTGGCATTCAAATAGTGCCCTACAACCTGGGGCCCTAGCCCTGAGGTTAATTTGTCTCCCAATGAAATCCACCTGTGACGGTGACACGACGAAGAAAAACCTGCAGACACTCTGGACCAGGGCTGCAGGAAAAACTTGGTTCTAGTCACAGGCACATTTCTACACTACGGAAAGAAAGACACGTTTTTACTCTCAAAAGGTAACACTTTATTTGGGGATATTTCTTGATTTATTTTTGCTTCTGTCCCTCATATTTCTCCATTTCTCTATATTTGTTTATATTTTGCAGTAGTCACACTTTTACTGGTATTTTAGTGACCTTTTTTAATGACATGTTGCTGTGTATGTTTTGTTGCTTATTTGCCTATTCTTACCAGTAACTAGGAATTTTATTTTTATTTAGTCTTATTAAGATTCCATTGTGTCATTTAGCAGATGCCTTTGTCTGAAATGCCCCATAATAAGAACATTTTTTGTCTTCATTCACTCTTCATACTTCAGCCGTCGTTGAAAAAGAGCTTTGCTCTCAATAGTTTCTGCTGTAATGTTATATAAATTGATTATATTGGGTTGCTATAAATTGCTATGTTTTTTAGAAAGTTGGATTCACTTAGTCAAAATGTAGATAGCACTTGTAAGATCTTATTTCATTTAAATTTCTTGGTGAAGATGGGGTGAACTGTAAAAAAGAGATTTATTTCTCTCTACTGTATTCTAAATATAACACGGATTTGTTGTGGTATTCAGTAGTAATCACACAGCACGTGTCAGGGTTGATATATTTTTGTATTGCTTATCTTTTGCCTTTCAGGTCTTAAAACAGTGACTTATTGCCTGAGCATGGCATATGTCAAGCCTCAATGAAACAGACCATACACCAGACTGGAAGTGCCTGACGTGAGCAACGTAGGCCATGCTGCAGTGAAGAGGCTGCAGGAAAAAAAGCTTCACACTGAATGTCAATTATACACTTCTCTTCAAAGACCTCAGCCCACTTCAAACTGATATAACTACAACATTTTGCTGTTTCCTCTCTTTTGAAATGGCCTGCTTTTTTAAGTTACGACCACGTCGTCGCATGCCCTTGTTAGTGTTCAGTGTCATGCTGGGATCTCTATCGATGCTTTTTTTGCTCAGCCCCTCTGAGTTTGAGTTGGATGCCAGCTACAGCCTCAGCTACAGCTGGTTGGAGTACACAGAAGCGGACGCGGGTCCGGCAGCCAATTGCAACTGTTCAGCAATCCTGCAAGGAGACCCTGAGGCAATCTCAGAGGCCAGCTTACTGAGCATTACCAAAGACTTCCACAAGAGTGTCCAAATCCCGGAGGAATATTACATCAATGTTACCCAGGATTGCAGGTGTGTTCATGAAACTTGAAATGGAAAAAATTAAGTTGCGTTGAAGGAAGCATGATGGAGCTGTGAATACATTACATGTTCTTTCAGGGAATTTCAGGTAACAAGGAAGTACTTAATGTTCCCCCTCAGCCAGGAAGAGGAAGACTTTCCCCTGGCTTATTCAATTGTGGTCCACCAGAAGGTTGGTAGCATTCAATCTTCTTGAATGAAAACTACTTTAACCCTGTGATGTAATATTGTCCAGTACACCACTTATCTCAACGTTTTTAGCATGCAAATACATTTTTCTACCGTTCATATAGGTGCAGGACTTTGAGCGTCTATTGCGAGCCATCTATGCACCCCAGAATGTCTACTGTGTCCATGTGGATAAGAAAGCGGACGCCTTGGTTTTCGCTGCCATTATGAGCATCACGTCGTGCTTCCCTAACATCTTCATGGTCAGCCAACCTGTGAGCGTGGTCTACGCTGCCTGGCCACGAGTGCAGGCCGACATCAACTGCATGACTGATCTCTACAACGTCAGCACCACATGGAAGTACTTCCTGAACCTGTGTGGGCAGGACTTCCCTTTGAAAACCAACTTGGAGGTTGTACGGAGCCTGCAGTCGCTAAAGGGTGCCAACAGTATGGAATCAGAGAAAATGCCAGACGGGAAGAAGTGGAGGGTGCAATCTGCTTTCCAGATCGTGAATGGGAATATAATGGTGCGGTTTCTTTATCCAATATTGAATTTGTATTGGATATGCACATGTAGCGAGGCTGTGTTTGGGGAAAGATGTGTGAGCAGGTTTGTTCGTTGGGAGTAGCCTCTGACACGTAAACAATATCTTTGTGTTTATTTATCTCAGGCAACCGGGAAGGCCAAGGACCCACCACCCTTTAATCTGCCCATTCTATCAGGAAATGCGTACTTCGTGGCATGCCGGGGTTACGTACGCAGCGTGTTGGAGGACAGCCGTGTGAAGGAGCTGATTGAATGGGCCAAAGACACCTACAGTCCTGATGAGTTCCTCTGGGCTACCATCCAACGGATGCCTGGTGTTCCTGGTTCAAAGTGGCCCAACGTTAAGTACGACCTCTCAGACCTTAACGCCATCGCTCGGCTGGTAAAGTGGCAATGGCACGAGGGCTCAGAGGGTTCGCTGGAGGCAGTGTATCCAGAGTGTCATGGCAACCATGTGAGGTCAATTTGTGTGTATGGTACTGGAGACCTACAGTGGCTTATCGAGCAGCATCACCTCTTTGGTAATAAGTTTGATGCGGACACCAATCCCACGGCCATCTACTGTCTGGAAAAATATCTCAGGCACAAGGCACTGCTGAGTATACATTAGGCAGTGTTGAGTTAACGCATAGAAGTCATACAATAAAATTAATTGACATAATTCACCTAGGTCCATATTATACACTAATATATATTTGTACTGTACAGTGTACTGCACTGTATATATTACATTTATTCTACTCTTTCAAGATATTTTCAAGAGCTTTCCAGGATGACTTTGTATTAAATGACCGTGCTGAGTGCTTATGTCCTTTCAAGAAATAGAATGCAAATCTTCATTTCCAGCAGATGTCAGTCCATCAAAACCCAATTATTTATTAAATGATCTCAACTATCGCATCATGTCTAAATCAATGTTTGATGTGAGCTTTTCTTCACAGTCTGAAGAAGCCCCTAGCAACTGACAAGAAAAGTAGTTTCAGCCTCTTCTAGTCTGGACGTTCCCTTTCTTTTGACGTTAAGATCCTAAAACAACATTGAAGTGAAGATAAGTGTGATTTATTTAACTCATTTTACACTTTACTTTGTAAAATAAGATGCAGAGGATTGGATTAAACTAAGAAATTGGTCCAAATATATTGTAACAAAGTAATTAAGATAAGATGTTGGGGTTTAAAAAGCTACCTCATTGATATTATACAAATGCAGGATTTGACCATTCTTGTAACTTTGAGCTCTTTTTTTTTTTTTATCTGAGCAAATAAAACACGAGTGCTAAAACATATTTGAATAATAAACAATAGGGTTTTTTTTTGTTTTTTTTACTATATTTTCATAAGGAGATTACATATGAAGCGTTAGATAGTATAGCACTTTCAATTGTTGCGTCATTGTTCGCTTACTTCGATCTAGGATAGGGGAAAAAAAATACAGTGACAGCCAGGTTGGGGTTACGGATGTGCGCACTTCGATAAACTGGAGTGGGGCGAGCACGTCCAGGGAGGATGCGCCTGTCGAGTTTTTGTTCACGTCTGTGAGTGAAGGATCATCAGTTGCCCTCTTTTCCTCAGATGTTGAATTGGTGGCAGCTCCATGGGGGGTGGGGGGCCCTCTTTCAGCTCACCTGGCCTTTGAGAGGGTCCTGGTGCATGTGTGCGTTTCCATCCCAATTATGCAGCATGGCATTCACAAATGGTGTGAGCGGTGTTCGGTGGCGGTCGACTTGTGCATGAGCACATGTTTGCAAATTCAACCAGGTACAAGTGCCAGATAGCTGTAAGGAATCAGAACAAGAATGTGTTGTTAGTATTTGTTTTGGTTGCAATAGTATAACGCCGGATATAAACTATCGTTTTGCAGCGTTTTCTAGGAGGTTCTTGCAGGGCGGGATAATTGGGGGTTAAGTGGAGGTGTGTCGGGGCGGAGGGAGGGAGGTGAGCCATCCAGCCTGTTTCACTTGGTTAGCGGGGCCATCTCAACCGCCGGTCAGCCGTTGCTGCGACAAGGTTATGAAACCGGGCTCCGGTGAGCTATCAGACGCATCATCGTCCCCTCGCAGTTCAATTTCCCCGCAACGCAACAGTGTGTGGAAAGTGACGGGCTGCATGTGAACAGTCAAATAGTGCCCTACGACTTGGGATGCGGCTCTGGTTTTCTGCTGCCCTGATGCGAATTTGTCTCCCCGATGAAATCCACCCGTGACTGTGACTCGACTTGTCTGTCCCCTGAGAAGAACATCCTGCAGACACTCTGGACCAGGGCTGCAGGAACTACCTGGTTCTAGTCACAGGCTGCGGAAAAAGAAGACGCGTTTTACTCTCGGAAGGTAACACTTCATTTGGGGATATTTCTTGATGTATTTTTGCCTCTCTCCATATTTCTCCAGTTCTCTTTTGTTTATGTTTTGCGGTAGTCAGACTATTACTCGTATTTTAGTGACCCCTTCTTTTTAAATCTTGTATTTTATTATGTTTCTGTGACCGTGGTGTTGGTTCGATATTCAGATATTTAACAGACATTCGTCCGGACCTCACAGGGGGTAGGGGCTGATCTCGCGTCCGCGGAATGAGGTGCAGCTTCGCTGAGAGTTGCGTGTGTAACAGGAACTTTTATTTTCAAATGTAAAGGCTGTGTAACAGTCTGGGTCCTAGGTCTATATAGACCTAGTTTGGATGTCCTAAGTCACACGAAAGAAAAGCTATTAAAATGTTTAAATCTTGTCATGTAACTTATAGACCGTCACTAAAACAGCGACCGACTCTCAGCACTGCCGCTGCCCGTGGAGCTGCACCTCATTCCGGGGACGCGAGATCAACCGCTCCCCCCCTGTGAGGTTCGGACGAATATCTGTTGAATATCGAACCAACTTACCACGGTTGTTGCTGCGTATGTTTTGTTGCCAATTTGCCACCCTTCTTACCAGTAACCAGGGGCTTTATTTTTATTTAGTCTTATTTTCATGACATTTAATTGTGTCGATTAGCAGATGCATTTGTCTAAAGTGACCCATAATAAGAACATTTTGTTTGTCTTCATACTTCAGGCGTCGTTGATAAAGAGCTTTGCTCTCAATAGTTTCTGCTGTAATGTTATATAAATTGTATTATATAGATCATATAAGATTGCTATAAATTGCATTATTTTCTAGAAAGTGGGATTCACTTACTCAAAATGTAGATAGCACTTGTAAGATGTTCTTATTTCATTTTAAATTTCTTGGTGAAGATGGGACAAACTGTAAAGAAAGGAGTTTTATTTCTCTCTACCGTATTCTAAATATAACACGGATTTGTTGTGGTATTCAGTAGTAATCACACAGCACGTGTCAGGGTTGATATATTTTTGTATTGCTTATCTTTTGCCTTTCAGGTCTTAAAACAGTGACTTATTGCCTGAGCATGGCATATGTCAAGCCTCAATGAAACAGACCATACACCAGACTGGAAGTGCCTGACGTGAGCAACGTAGGCCATGCTGCAGTGAAGAGGCTGCAGGAAAAAAAGCTTCACACTGAATGTCAACTATACACTTCTCTTCAAAGACCTCAGCCCACTTCAAACTGATATAACTATAACATTTTGCTGTTCCCTCTCTTTTGAAATGGCCTGCTTTTTTAAGTTACGACCGCGTTGTCGCCGGTTCTTGTTAGTGTTCAGTGTCATGCTGGGATCTCTATTGATGCTTTTTTTGCTCAGCCCCTCTGAGTTTGAGTTGGATGCCAGCTACAGCCTCAGCTACAGCTGGTTGGAGTACACAGAAGCGGACGCGGGTCCGGCAGCCAATTGCAACTGTTCAGCAATCCTGCAAGGAGACCCTGAGGCAATCTCAGAGGCCAGGTTACTGAACATTACCAAAGACTTCCACAAGAGTGTCCATATCCCAGAGGAATATTACATCAATGTTACCCAGGATTGCAGGTTTGTTAGTCAGTATTTATTTACCAATGCTTTAATCAAATCGTAATTATTACATTTTCTGAGTTAAAGGGAAGCATGATGGAGCTGTGATTATATTACATGTTCTTTCAGGGAATTTCAGGTAACAAGGAAGTACTTAATGTTCCCCCTCAGCCAGGAAGAGGAAGACTTTCCCCTGGCTTATTCAATTGTGGTCCACCAGAAGGTTGGTAGCATTTAATCTTCTTGAATGAAAACTACGTTAACCCTGTGATGTAATGTTGTCCAGTACACCACTTATCTCAACGTTTTTAGCATGCAAATACATTTTTCTACCGTTCATATAGGTGCAGGACTTTGAGCGTCTATTGCGAGCCATCTATGCACCCCAGAATGTCTACTGTGTCCATGTGGATAAGAAAGCGGACGCCTTGGTTTTCGCTGCCATTATGAGCATCACGTCGTGCTTCCCTAACATCTTCATGGTCAGCCAACCTGTGAGCGTGGTCTACGCTGCCTGGCCACGAGTGCAGGCCGACATCAACTGCATGACTGATCTCTACAACGTCAGCACCACATGGAAGTACTTCCTGAACCTGTGTGGGCAGGACTTCCCTTTGAAAACCAACTTGGAGGTTGTACGGAGCCTGCAGTCGCTAAAGGGTGCCAACAGTATGGAATCAGAGAAAATGCCAGACGGGAAGAAGTGGAGGATGCAATCTGCTTTCCAGATCGTGGATGGGAATATAATGGTGCGGGTTCTTTATCCAATATTGAAATTGTATTGGCTATCCACATGTAGCAATGCTGTGTATGGAAAATGTGTGAGAAGGTTTGTTCGTTGGGAGTAGCCTCTGACACGTAAACAATATCTTTGTGTTTATTTATCTCAGGCAACTGGGAAGGCCAAGGACCCACCACCCTTTAATCTGCCCATTCTATCAGGAAATGCGTACTTCGTGGCATGCCGGGGTTACGTACGCAGCGTGTTGGAGGACAGCCGTGTGAAGGAGCTGATTGAATGGGCCAAAGACACCTACAGTCCTGATGAGTTCCTCTGGGCTACCATCCAACGGATGCCTGGTGTTCCTGGTTCAAAGTGGCCCAACGTTAAGTACGACCTCTCAGACCTTAACGCCATCGCTCGGCTGGTAAAGTGGCAGCAGCACGAGGGCTCAGAGGGTTCGCTGGAGGCAGTGTATCCAGAGTGTCATGGCAACCATGTGAGGTCAATTTGTGTGTATGGTACTGGAGACCTACAGTGGCTTATCGAGCAGCATCACCTCTTTGCTAATAAGTTTGATGTGGACACAGATCCTGTGGCCATCTACTGCCTGGAAAAATACCTCAGGCGCAAGGCACTGCTGAGTATACGTTAGGCAGTGGTGTGTTGGAGGGGATACAAGACCTACAGAGTAGAGTTCATCATTCCCCAACTTGTCATTGTCAATATCAGTGCTTTCTTTACCATGGAGTTGACTCTTACTGCACCAGAGGATCCTTGGCTATATTCAGATATATATGTGCCAGGTTTGCACCTTACAATCACCAAAACAAATCATACAGTATTAATAACATGGAAAATGTTAGATTTGTTGTTTTTGTAGAGGGAACGATTATGCATTGAGAGACTGGGCCAGAGCAGCGGATATATTGGTCTGGGAGACCGTGGATTAACTTGGCAATTTTGCCCCGACAACACAGATCATGTTCTTTTTTTCTTCCTTTTTTTTTCTTTTATGTTAAAGTCAACGTGTGTGTGTGTGTGTGTGTGTGTGTGTGTGTGTGTGTGTGTGTGTGTGTGGCAGGCCAAGGGGACGTGGTCAAGCTGCTGCAGACAGGCGGTGCAGGCTCCCATC
Organism: Zeus faber; assembly: GCF_960531495.2. NCBI lineage: Eukaryota > Metazoa > Chordata > Actinopteri > Zeiformes > Zeidae > Zeus > Zeus faber. The sequence goes on along the minus strand of NC_137203.1, from coordinate 16,004,495 downwards.
CCGGGGTTGCTCGGCTGCCGTGGATCGGGCAAATCAACAGAGGGACTCCGCTGATTTGTTCGATCCCAATACAGAAAGCAATAATTGTTTGGCTGTCCCCGCGGCAAAGGTCGGCGTGCCTGTGGGACAGACAGTAAGATCAGAAAGCTGTGATCCGCATGGACTATTTATCTATTGGCCTGCGAGCCCCTGAGTTTTTCCTTTTGGCCCACGAGCCACCGTTTGATTTTAAAAGACTTCGCAATAAACACGCCAAGCCGTGCTGTTTCACCGCCGCCTGCCTCCTCTTCCTCATTCCCTGGCCCTGCGTCAGAACGCAACTCTACCTACTATCTTTTTGAAAATTTTCCGTGATTTTTATTTTTCAGTTCTGATAGTCCAGCTATGCAACTTACTTTTTAACCAGTTTTTATCAAGTTTTAGTTTAGTCAGTTTTGCTAGAAGTGGAAATAAATGTGCTTGACAAGGCACGGGAGACACGGGTGATGTTTAAAATGAAAGGGGTATATATTTACCCAGAGGTACATAAAAATGGGCAAACAAACTGCAAGTTCAAACAGTTCTGGGCGTGAACAGAGGCGCCACATGCCTTTAAGGCAGGACCATGCTACCAGGATCTCCAACTGAAACAACCAGGGTTTTTTATATATATATATCACACACTGCCAAATTACCACACCCCAATATAGCCATGCTCTTTCGGTTGTGTAACCTTTTTTCCTGAGGACCACTATTATGAAATAATAAAATATTAATATAATCTGCAATATGTGTCTCATCATCAGATCTCCTGCTCGGCGACGGGGGCGACGCCATGCGTAGAGCCAATCTTCTCCATTTGGGTCGGTCCAGTGCTAGGGACTCGGCTTCAACAAGCGACAGGTCCATTTGGTGTAGGTCCCTCGTGACGGCATCAATCCATCGGGTGCGGGGGGCACTGCAGGGGCGTTTCCAGCCGGCAGCTTTAGGTTGGAAGTGGAGGATAGCGTGAGTAGGGTGATCCGAGGGGAGCCTTTTGACATGGCCATACCAGCACATCCGTCGCTGTGCTGCCAGGTGGGACGCAGGGGGCTGTTGGGTGCGTTCCCGCAGCATGATGTTGTAAACCCTATCTTGCCATTTTATCCCCACTATTGAGCGCAGTGCTCTGGTGTCAAAGCCATCGATTCTGGCAGCTGGGGTCTTGTTGAGAGGCCAGATTTCTGCTCCGTAGAGGAGGATGGAGAGGACTGAGGTGTTATAAATCCTTAGTTTGGTCGCTCTTGATATGGGGTGGTGTCTCCACAGCGGCTTCCAAAGTGTTTTCATGGCACTGGCTGCCAGGGCTCGTCTCCGGTTTATTTCTGGTGAAATGTTGCCATTGTTGGTGATGATGGACCTGAGGTAGGTGAAGGAGGTCACAAACTCAACCTCCTCTCCGCTGATATGCAGCGGAGGGGGGGCGGCACCTTCAATGTGCATTAATTTTTTGTTTTGGGCCAGTTGACCTTCAGACCCAGTTTGTTTGCTTCCTCTTGGTAGGTTTCCAAGGCTTCTTTTAACTGGTTAAGAGTGGAGCAGAATAGTGTGGTGTCGTCCGCGTATTCCAGATCTGTAAGGGTGTAACTGCCTAGTTTAACCCCAGGTATACGTGCACATATCCGTTCCATCAGGTGGTCGATGATGCAGTTAAAAAGGTCTGGAGCAGCTACGCATCTCTGCCTCTCTCCGCTGTTGATTGGGAACCAGGTAGAGTTTGTGCCATTGACACGCACATAGCTTTCGGCATCGCTGTAGAGCTTTTGGTAGAGAGAGGTAATCTTTCTTGGCGCTCCAAGGATGGTGAGGATCTTCCAGAGGGAGGAGTGGTCCACGGTGTCAAAAGCTGCCTTAAGATCAAGAAAGGCAATGTAGAGGTGTCTGTTTTGGCGGAACTCGTGTTCCTTCTCAATGATGAGGCAGAGGGCAGCAATCTGGTCCGTTGTGGAGCGGTTTGGCATGAAGCCCGCCTGTGGGGGCGTCTTTCGCTTCTAATGGCCGGCAGGGCCCGGGTGAGAAGTATGCGGGTGAAGCTCTTGCCTGGGATAGACACGAGTGTGATGCCTCTGTGGTTGCTGCAGACCATTTTATCACCCTTATGTTTCCAGAAGGGGAGAATGATACCCCTGGCCCAGTCTTCCGGGGGGTGCTCAGTTATCCAGACATGATTGATGATTTCGGTGAGCCAGTCAATGGTGTTGTTACTGTCCAATTTCATCGTTTCAGCTGTGATGTTGCAGATACCAGGGGCTCTGTCATTTCTCAGTTTGGTCAGAGCTTGCACGACCTCTACTTTGGTGACGGGGTTTATGCTGCAGTTATCATTTGCACTGGCATTTTCAGATTAAATGGTGAGAGCGGGGTCTGTTTGGGGTGCGGAGTGATGCAGAAGGTCGCTGAAGTGCTCCTTCCAGCACTGATGCATTCTTCCTCGGAATTCAGTATGATACCCTGTGCGTCCTTTACCTGGACTGCCTCTTGTTGGGGGCCTGATTTCACTAGCCTCAGGGTTCGATACACTTGGGTGAAGTTGTTATTTTTGGGCGGCATATGTGTCTGACATTATTAAAACTGTTGTGACTGTTGAAATGGTGTGAAATCAAGTAGGTCGAGTAAATAATTGTATACATTTTGTTTTTTAAATTTTACTCATTACTGTGAGGCAAATGGTCTGGCCCTCACATGGATAAATCGAGAAGAACGACTCGATTCGCAATGTAATTTTATAGTGTGTGTGTGTGTGTGTGTGTGTGTGTGTGTGTACACACACACACATACACACATACACACACAGCGTGTGTATTGTCGTGTTCAAAATGTCCAAATCCGGAATTATGCGATGAAACTTTATACGTCGACGTACTGAGTCCAAGCCCTGTGTCTCATCTAGCAGACATTTCACCCAGGAGTCCACAAACTTTTTCCCCGCTCATTCTTTTGTTACAAACGACACAGCCCCCTTTTGTTATTTCTCATCCGCCGAGTATCTAGTTTCAGAATTTGCACTCTGCACTCCAAATGAACCGTTTCAGTGCCGGTTTAGAACTGGTTGCGTAATTATACCCAGTGTCTTTATACATGTTTTAATTTTGGCTCGGACTGATCAATGGAACTGTATTTCATCATTCCCCGCAATATGAATGCTAGTAATGTATATGAATACATTCATGTAATGTATACTGTAGTATACACACAGTTTTTACTGTCGATGATTAGTTCAATCTGTAATGTTATATAGTGTGTGTGTGTGTGTGTGTGTGTGTGTGTGTGTGTGTACACGCACACACACACTATATATAACATTATAATATGTATAATACAATGAAACCTTTGCATAGCATAATGTGCACAGTGCATGGCTCCAGGAGTGATTGGCAGGGAAAACCTGCCAACATCCGTATTATTGAGAAATTATTGATAGTTATTGACAACAACATCCACATACAATTAACAAAGCAGCAATGATAGCAACGTTGATTAAGCATGATAAAATGAGGCCTTTTCATTTGGAATACAGAGTCGAACCAGCCAGTGATGTGATAATCTATTCCTGTATTTTATTTTAGTTCTAGGCTCAGTGAGCGGAGTACCAATTCCACCTACTGGTTCTTGTATTTATAAGCACATTACTCCATGCCCCACAATCAATATGGGTACCTTTAACATCATCCAGCCATCAGTCACTCCTTAGTCTGGGGTTGGTGGAACACACATATCTCATTTCATTGGTACTGCTCCTGCCCTGTGGAATCATACTTTATTATTGAAGAGAAATCAACCTTGAATGCCAGGGTTTGTCCTTCATAAGCCCGAATGACAGGACCTGTTTCTTTCGTTTGGCCCCACTCTGCGACCTTTTTCATTTACTGTTCATACGATAATTGGGGTCACACTTGGTAAGAATATGTATACTGTGTAGGGTCCAGGACTTCTACTAGGGCAAACAAGAAACAATTTCCATATGGTTAATTACAGAATGCTTGTCTTTCAGCTGGATCCTCGTTTCTGTGAGAGTTCTTGCGGGTGGGGTGGCAAGGGTGCAGTGGGAGAGGTGGTGCCAGAGAGCACCAATTTTACCTTTGACCTTTACTGCATGTGAGGTGGCCAACACTACCTCCCAAGGTCACGTCCACCTTGACTCGGGCCACATCCGTTTGTAGACCATGATGTGGACCCAGTCTTGGGGACTGACCACCATGGCTGTGGGGCAGTCTGGGGCAGTGTTCTTGACCTGTGAATACAAAACTGGAGATACTGTGGTCAGTGCTTTTCAGAAAAACCTTCCTGGAAATCATCTAAAGCTGGTGATTTAGCTGGTAGTTTGTGAGGACCTGGCATGGGACGGCCTGTCAATATCTCGTGTGGGCTAAAATGTGTTTGACTATGGGGAGAGGCTCGCATGGACATTAATGCTAGGGGCAGGGCATCTACCCACGTTAGTCTATTCATTTTTGTGATGTTCTCTAGTGACATACTGAGTTGCTGTTTTGTCTCTATCAGCACCTTGGCAATTTTTTTCTTTCAATGTCTGGTTTGCGCTTTCCACTAGGCCTTGTGACTGGGGGTGATGGACTGAACCATATCTATGGGAGATACCTAATGCCTGTTCTACCTGTCTGAGTTTGTCGCTAGGTAAAATTAGATCATTGTCTGAGCAGATAACTGTGGGGTGAGCCCACAGAGGAATGAGTTCTTTCCTTAATCGCTGATTCTGCGTCCTCTCTTTTGCAGGGGGCTGCCTCTACCCATTTGGAGAAATGATCTACCATCACGAGTAGGTATCTGTACCCTGGAACTCTGTTGTCCCTGCCCATGTCTGTGTAATCTATGCATATTTCTCTGAAGGGGTAGGGGGGGCACTGGGAATGTTCCCAAAGGTCTTTGGCAGACTGTCTTCTTATTTAGCCTGTGACAGACTATGCATTCTGCAATATGGTTGGTCACCATTTCCTCCAGGTAGGGATGCCACCAGTCATGTTTGAGCCTGTTGGTGGTTCTTTTGGGTCCTTCATGAGTCTGTCCATGTGCGTCCTTGATGAGGTAGACAAGGAGTGCGGCTGGTGCTACTGGGCGCCCATCGTGGCTTCTCATAGCCCGCTGGTGCATGTGGCTCCTTTCTTCTGCCACTGTGAGTGTTCATACCCTTTCGCTTCTTTCTGCACTTATTTCAGATGTTCCTCTGACAAATTGAGGGCATTGTCTTCACTTAATACAATTATCATTGCTGTGCTTTCTTTGAGGTACTCTCCTACTTCTTTTGCTGCTGTGTCAGCTGCATTGTTGCCAGCGGTGATGTTAGAATTTCCTTTGGAGTGACCTTTGCATTTGATGATCTGGATTTTTCAGGGAGATTTATGGCTACCAGCAGGGCGAGTACAAGGTCTCTGGATTTTACCGGGGCTCCTGCTGACGTTTGGCTGCATCCACATGGGCTGCAACGTGTGTGTATGCTGAGTCAGTGAATATGTTTGCGTTTTTGGTTTTTCCAATTTTTAATGCTTCCACCAGGGCATGGAGTTCTGCTTTTTGTACTGATGCTGGTTGTTCTACCATCCCACTTCTTAGGGTGACGTGGTGTCCATTAATTTGTTGAACGACTGCGTATGGTGCTCTATTTCCCTCTTCTTTGAAACAACAACCATCTATAAACAGGACAATTTCTGCATCGGGGTCAGGTGTTCCATCCAAGTCTGGGTGGCACTTTGCTTCCAGTTTCATGAGTTGTACGCAGTCATGGGTGCCATCTGCATACTGTAGTCCCTTGGCGATGTTGATACTGTCGGCAGTGTACGAGAGTCTCTTTCCAGGGTGTCATACAAGCGCATCTCGCATTTTGGTGTAGTTAAGGTGAAATCCGTTGGATCGAGGAAGGATTTGACTCCATGAGTGGTATGCATGATCGTGGGGTGGTGGAAAGTAATGTGGTCGGTTTTCCGTAGGGCGTGTGCATGGCAGCCATGTGTCGTCCACATCCGGAGAGTCCATGTTCCACTGTGTCGGGTTTGCAACTGTGGTAGGCCAGGATCGGCGCTCACCTTTTCGAGGCTGCCAGAGCACAGCATTGACAATTCTGTGCTTTCCAGTAACGTCCAAATGGAACGAGAAAGAGTAGTCTGGTGCGCACAGGTGTTCGGCCTTCCCCACGAGTTTTCAATCTTATGAACGCTTCCTCCGCGCTTGAGGTCCAGTTGAGTGGTGCCTTGAGGTTCTGATGGCCAGCTTCCGCAATGAGTTTGCGTAGCGGAACAGTGTGGTCCACATAAACAGCTATGTGGTGTCTGCTATAGCCAGTGAGTCCCAGGAATCCTAGCATTTTCTGCACGGTGGTGGGTTTAGGGTACTGGAGCATTGGCTGTTGTCTTTCCTGGACGATGTATGCCATTGTTTTTCCTAGGAATACCACTTCTGTGTGGCAGACCTGTGCTTTTTCCTTCTTAATTTTGTAGCCGCATTTTGCGATGCACGGTAGCAGGGATTTGTTGGCCGTAGGGCAATCTTCTACTGTGGAGGCTTATGCCCGCCAGGGCCACCATGTTGCGTGTGGTTGGCCAGGTTTTGCCCATGGCTGTCCATATGTCATTTCGCATGGGGTCGAATGGGTGCTCGTCTACCATGGCGAGGGTTCTAACTTCTCTTTCTAGGAAGGTCAGGGCGATGTTTCCTGCTGTGGCACGGAGAATGGCTCACATTTCCTAGGGCTAGTTTATCAGCCGCTGTGGTTTTCGAAGATGCGGATCCATGCTGCAGCTCCTTTGTCCAACGCTGGTAGGTTGCCTTCGAGGGCCTGCATGTCGCGGTGGCACCAGGGAACAAATGTTTCTCTTCTGGCTAGGCCGGCCACCAGGGGAAACATTGGTGCAGGTTCTTTATTGCTGGCATCATCACCGGACCAGTCAGCTTCCGGGTCGGAAATCGGGTCGTTGTCTAATTTTCGAGCAGGTGACCATCCCTATTGGTGACTAACATCTGGCTTGGCTTTTGGATGATGATATAAGGGTCCCTTTTCTTCTGTTGTCATATGTGTGCTCTCCCTGGCAGCTGCCATTGTTTTTCAATTACCACTTTTGTCTTAGTCTCATGGTCTGACATGTGTTCTTCTTCCCAGGAGCGGAGGGGGGTGTGGCGTCTATGTTTTGTTTTCTTAAAGGTGTATTTGGGGACTACGGCGGTAGGTGTGGGCTGGCTTTGGGTCTTTTGTTTTTATTCGGGTTGTCGTTTGGCTGTAGCGTCGGCAGGGCGCGCTATGAGATGAACATGGGTTGTGTTGGCGTCCTCTGGTGGTGGACCATGTCGTCCAGTCAGTGTGACCGCTGCACCGCTAACCCTTGTGGTACATTTCTTTTTTCCTTTCTTGATTTCCTTTCTCGCCTTTTTGTGGTTTGTAGAACTGGCAGGTGGATTCGTCGTCCTCTGTATTAGAGGAGAGAAACTCTTTGTCGTCCGGATCGGTAGGGGGCGATGTCTGATCATCGTCCTCGTTCTCACTATCAGATGGCTTTGGGGAAGGCTGTACTTGGAAATGGATCTGGATCGGGCCTTCCATTACTAATACAGGTGCGGGGTGGCTATCTTCTGGTCACGCTTCAAGTGTGTGCTCTGTCTTAGGGTTGTAGGGAGGGGGCAGGTTCCGGTGTGTTTCTTCATCGGCCAGCAGGGAGAGGTAGAGGGACGGGGTGGTGTGTAGTTGGAGTGGGGTGTACCTTGGGGGATGGGTTCGGGAAGGGGTGGTGGTCTTGTGGGGGGTAGGGTTCTTTCTCGGCTTCTATCACTGCCATGATTGTGCATTTTTAATTTTATTGTGACGTTCAACAATCATTTCCGCTCGAATCCATGCCTGAACCAGTGGCCATCGTGCACGCTGCTTGTCGAACATGTGCTTTCCACTCTCCATTAATCCGGGGTTTCTTTCTACTTTCGCTTCAGCCAGCAGTCTTTTTTCTTCCTCTATCACCTTGGTGCAGTTTTCTGCTGTTGGGTTACTGTTTTTCGGCCACCACCCTGCTTTGATCCATTTCTGCTCATATTTATGGAATTTCCCAGTTTCTTGAGCATGGAACTTTGGCTCTGTTCTGTTCTTGAGCTCAGCTACAGCTTCATTACGAAGCTCAATGGTGCCGGGTCTGGGGGATGGGGTCTTTTCCATTATGCCTTTGAATGGCAGGAGAACAAAAGACATGGGAAGAAGGGGGGAGAGGGGGGAACCTCAGATGTTTCTCAATCCGTTTCGGGTGCAGCTGCGCCAATAGTGGTCGTATAAGTTATCAGGTCAACTTTTTTTTTAAATCCTCCCCTTTTATCTAAAACAGTTAAGAGGTTTTCATTCACACACAAACTCTCTATCACACACGCACACACTCTATCAAACACACACTAAAATAAGAAATCCGGGCCTCTCACCCTTAAATGCTTGGTTCTCTTTACTAAAAAAAGAAATCCGGGCCTCTCACCCTTAAATACTTGGTTCTCTTTACTAAAAAAAGAAATCCGAGCCCTCACCCTTAATTAAATTACCGACTATCGACTACCCTTCTGAAGCCTGAGTTTAACATTTTTCATTGCCAGACATCACTTAGTTTAGGCACACTGGAGGTCTTTCAACAAATGGGCCCAAACAGTATGTGGAATTACTTCGCAAGTTAACACACAGCTGCTTCGAAGGGGGGGTCCTTTACCCGTTCTCTTAACTTCCTTTACTACCGTTCGCCTCAAACAATCCAATTTCTCGTCTCCACAATATTTAACAATTATTCATGCATCATTCAACAATACATCCCCCAAAACCACAAAGTTGTTCGTCCAGCCTTAAACAGTACAACACTTCCACCTAAAATATTCCTATCTAATCTATGCAGACTTCATGAAATGGCTCTGCTCATCTTTTAGCGGGTACCCATGGAAGTATCGCAACCGTTCAGGCTTTCTGAACTCCTCTGCAGTCTTATAATGGGATCACATCGGGGTCACCAATTTGTCGTGTTCAAAATGTCCAAATCCGGAATGATGCGATGAAACTGGAACTTTGAGCTACGGGGAGTTTATTGGACGGTTTGAGAAATTACCGGGTTCTGTGCCGGCGGCTGCGTCTTGTGCTTGCGCCCGGGGTTGGTTGTATGTGTGCGCCCCTGGGGCGCAGGGCCTCCTCGTGCTCCCTGGGACTTGGTCATGCTCCTCGGGCTGGGCGCGGGAATTGCTCCACTGGCTTCCCTGGGGGCCTGGGGGTCTTCTGTGGCCGCAGGGCGGGGTACCCCGGGATCTCCTGCAGCCGGGTGTTGTCCGCGGGGCTGTGGAGTTCAGGAGGCTTCGGGGCCCCTTGCGCTGCCTGGAGGCGCCGCAACATAATACCGACCTTCTACACCAGAACCAATGGGGATAAGTCATGTACTCACCGGTGGACATCTTACACCCACGCACGCACGCACACATGCACTCACGCACCCCTGCTTGGAGTGCACCCCAGCAACCGGGAGTGCTTTCCCCTCCCTTATTTACTGCCATAACTTTGACAGGAAGAGGCCACGGGACCAGTAGTAGTTCCAGTTTTCCTGGACCTAACTGGACCTTATTCAGCTTTTTAATACATGTTGTCATCCAATGTTCATGTTTTTTCCATGTTTATTTGTCTCACCGTGGTGATTCTCCCCCTCTTAGAGTATTGATCATTTGTTATAGATCCAAACATGATGAATAGTTCTCCAAAGAGGGGGGTTGGTGGTGGCTCTCCATAACCAAAACTTTGCTCTTGTCATTCTACAGGGCATCCACAGGACAGAGTTATTGGAGCAGTTCTTGATGATTTAAGAATTAATAAAGAGTTGCATTGCAGGTGGAGAACTTGAACTCCCCTTGCAGACCAACTCTGTCCTGGATGCAAATGGAATACAAATACTCTGTGTATGCCCAGTATGCTGACAGCACAGGTTAAAAAAAACAAAAAAAAAAACGGTATGTCAGAAACATCTTGTGGTTTAAGTTTTATCCAAATTGATACACCTACGGAGCAGAAATGACTGAAAAACCGACCAAATTTGACCGAAATCACAGACACCGTCTAATGTATGTATTATTACTATTATTATTTTGAAAGACATTGTAATTATATTATTCTGTAACTTTGATTTTCTAATCTTCAATTAGAAAAACTTACCCATCAAGTTCATTGAGAAATTACATTGCAGGGTCCAGCCCCATTATGCTGGTGTCTGAGTGCCCAAGGACACTGAACACCACTGAGGCAATAGGTGATAGAGCCTTGGGTGTTGAGAATCCTCATAATAAATGCAATAAATATGTTAAATAGGTTGAATTGTGCAATGTCTGCCTGAGACTTCCAAGAACACCAGTGCTTTTCACAGTCATCAGTGGTGGTTCTGGACAGAAGTGGGAAAGCTGCATTTATTTAAAAACACAGTTTCCCAAGCATCTTTTTAGGTTTTTGAAGTCATCCCAACTCCAAAATTTCCTTGAATAATGCCCTTCCTTTCATGCACAAAAATGGGCAAGAAGGAAAAGCTGTTCTTGTGTCAGTTTTCGTTTGCAGTGCAATTTGGCATCACTTGCATCTTATTATCAACCATGGTTATTCTAGATAATTAAAAGGCTGCTTATATGCATATCCGCTAGTTGTTTACGAGATACAGACATGCAAGAGGCTGCTGACAGTTAGCTGTTTAACAATTACTAATTCACAATTATCATGCATAGCAACCAGTTCAACCCCATCCTTTCTTTTAGCTTAGGATTTGTGAATTTATGAATAGTTTTTAAGAGGAAACCCTTAGCTAGAAACTTTTATTGCTCCACTAAGTGCGGAAATAAGTCATGGGCTTAGGTTTTGAGATATCCAGAACACCCTTTCCACTTTTAGGAATCCCTCTAAGGAATATTGATTATCTACTCAAGCCCCTTTCCCACATGAACTCCCTAATTACTCCCTAATAAACTCCCGCATTAGATGACTGTTCCAGATACATTATGTAATGCTGGCGCAAAAGGTGTCATATCACTCGAAAATAGGCAACAGAATCTTTTAGATTGTTTTTTAGACCAGTGCTTCGCTCCCCGCCTCCCTGCCCCCACGGACTCTTCCCTCCACCCGACAGAGAGGACAGAGCACCCGTTGCCAGACCCAATAACCCTAACCCATTATTAAATCAGTGTGATCATTCTCACTCTCTGCCTTCGGAGAATTAATGTTCTCCGCCTGTTCTACCTCTCCCTGTCCGCTCGCTTCCTCTGCTCTGCGCTGCGGTACAGCCGGTGGGCAAGCCAAGTGCTTGTGCCCAATGTCCCTGCACGGTCGCACAGCACCCTTAACTGTGAAAGACACGTTTAAGTGGCATTTATAAGAAGAAAAATAATAAAATGTATGAATATCAAGACCTGTTTCAGTTTCTCGTCTTTGCAGCCGAGCTCCATGGTTCGGATCACCATTTTTCGTAATGTTTTTTTTTTTTCCTTACCCAAAATAACTTCTTTATACTAATACAGTGGTACCTCAACTTACGACTGTAATTCGTTCTATAAGAACGGTCGTATGTTAAAACAGTCGTATGTTGAAGCAATTTTTCCCATATACACCACGCTCATATTTTTCTATGATTTCCTTCTTAGTTTCAATGCGAGTCATTGCCTTTTTCTTTTTCCTATCATCCTTCTTAGGACTCATCATGAAGGGTGAAAATAAACAAAATACACAGCACAAGCACAGAAAATATGAAAAAAATATCGATAAGCCACGAACTACGTGCACACACGATGTAGGTTGCCTGCTGACTGACTGCTGACTGGCCACCCACGCGAAATTTCCATGCTCGTATCTTGGAGCAGTCGGTCGCAAGTCGATACAAAATTTTGTGACTATTGCTACTCGTATCTTGGATTAGTCATAAGTAGATGCAGTCATAAGTCGAGGTACCACTGTATAATATATTTAAGTTTTTTAATATTTGTAAAATATTTGAAATAAATATCGTAAAAATGGTAAAAACCAACTATTTGTGCTTTATTTGGATTCGGCACCACCCCTGCTTTACAGAAATGTTAATACTTCCATTCTGGCAATTTGCTATAAATTTTACTACTTCGAGAGGGGGTAATTTATGGAACGACTTTAACGGAACATTGTTACCAACTTCTTTTCCCGCATTAGATTAGATTCAACTTTATTGTCACTAGCAGAGTACAGGTACAGAATCAATGAAATGCAGTTGACATCTAACCAGAAGTGCAAAAGAAGCATTTAAATACCAAAGTGCTATTTGAGTACAGTGCTTCTGTGCAGTTATGTAGGCAAAAGATATGTATTTTGTACAACAGTGTAATGTTATAAATCCCAGAACCACACGGGGGGACCTAGTGAATGACCTGCAGAGAGCTGGGACCAAAGTAACAAATGCTACCATCAGTAACACACTACGCCACCAGGGACTCAAATCCTGCAGTGCCAGATGTGTCCCCCTGCTTAAGCCAGTACATGTCCAGGCCTGTCTGAAGTTTGCTAGAGAGCATTTGGATGATCCAGAAGAGGATTGGGAGAATATCATATGGTCAGATGAAACCAAAATAGAACTTTTTGGTAAAAACTCAACTTGTCGTGTTTGGAGGAGAAAGAAAGCTGAGTTGCATCCAAAGAACACCATACCTACTGTGAAGCATGGGGGTGGAAACATCATGCTTTGGGGCTGTTTTTCTGCAAAGGGACCAGGACGACTGATCCGTGTAAAGGAAAGAATGAATGGGGCCATGTATCGTGAGATTTTGAGTGAAAACCTCCTTCCATCAGCAAGGGCATTAAAGATGAAACGTGGCTGGGTCTTTCAACATGACTGATCCCAAACATACCGGCCGGGCAACGAAGGAGTGGCTTCGTAAGAAGCATTTCAAGGTCCTGGAGTGGCCTAGCCAGTCTCCAGATCTCAACCCCATAGAAAATCTTTGGAGGGAGTTGAAAGTCCGTGTTGCCCAGCGACAGCCCCAAAACATCACTGCTCTAGAGGAGATCTGCATGGAGGAATGGGCCAAAATACCAGCAACAGTGTGTGAAAATCTTGTGAAGACTTACAGAAAACGTTTGACCTCTGTCATTGCAAACAAAGGGTATATAACAAAGTATTGAGATGAACTTTTGTTATTGACCAAATACTTATTTTCCACCATAATTTGCAAATAAATTCTTTAAAAATCAGACAATGGGATTTTTCTGGATTTTTTTTTTCTCATTTTGTCTCATAGTTGAGGTGTACCTATGATGAAAATAACAGGCCTCTCTCATCTTTTTAAGTGGGAGAACTTGCACAATTGGTGGCTGACTAAATACTTTTTTTGCCCCACTGTATATGTCAGGTCAGGTTATGGAATACAAAAAGTTTAAAAAGTATTTTGCAGATTTTAGGTGATAGCAGTGCAAGGGCAATTGATGAAACAGTGCAGTAGTGAGTGTAAACGGTTATACAGTGCAAAGCAGTAAATGTAAACAGGTAAACATTGCAGAGAGTGAAATGCAACAGGTAAGCAGGTAACCATTTAAAACTCCAGTGCTAGGGGCGGGGGGGGGGGGGGGGTTATTGAACAGTGTTACAGCCTCTGGAAAGAAGCTGTACTTGAGCCTGCTGGTCTGGGAGCGCAGGCTCCTGTATCGCTCGCCAGATTTGAGAAGGGTGAAAAGTCCATGGTTAGGGTGGGTGTCATCCTTGACAATGGATTTGGCTTTGTTTAAGCAGCGGTCATGGTATGTGTTGTGGATGGGGGGGGGGGGTAGACAGCCAATAGTCCTCTGGGCAGAGTTCACTACTCTTTGTAATGCCTTGCGGTCGGCAACGTCGCAGTTACCGTACCAGACAGGGATGCAGTTTGTAAGTATGCTCTCAGTGGTACAGCGGTAGAATTCTGATAGAATCCTAGGACAAAGCAGTGCTTTCTTAAGGGTCCATAGGAAGTAAACGCGCTAATGCGCCTTCTTGACCAGACTGGAGGAGTTGAGGGACCAAGAGAGATTTTCTGTGATGTGGACCCCAAGGAACCTAAAGCCAGACACACGCTCCACCTCAGCACCGCTGATATGGAAGGGGGTGTGTGCCCTGCTCCTGGTTCTCCGGAAGTCCACAATGATCTCCTTGGTCTTCTTGGTGTTGAGTTGCAGGTTATTGTTTTTACACCACGTAGTTAGATGTTGAACCTCATCCCTATACGCTGTTCCATCCTCATCTCTGATCAGGCCCACCACAGTGGTGTCATCTGCGAACTTGATTAGGGCATTGGAGCCATAAACAGGGGCGCAGTCATGAGGGAAGTGAGAATAGAGCAGAGGGCTCAACACACAACCCTGCGGCACACCAGTGTTCAGGGTGATAGTGGAGGAGGAGAAACTCCCCAATTTAACAGCCTGGGGTCTGTTAGTAAGGAAGTCCATAATCCAGTTGCAGAGTGAGTTGCTGATGCCAAGCTGGCGGAGCTTGGAGATCAGCTTGGAGGGGATCACAGGGTTGAATGCAGAACTAAAGTCAATAAACAGCATTCTAAAATATGTTTTGGGGCTATCCAGGTGGGTGAGCCGTAGGCATCCTGGTCTCTCCACCTGAAGGCTGCGTCCCTGGCCTTGAGAAGGTGAACTTCTTTGTTCATCCAGGGTTTCTGGTTAGGGAATAATTTCACTGTTTTATGTGTTGTCACTCCCTCTGCACGTGGTTGAGGTAATCCATGACAGATTTGGCTACTGTGTGAATGTTGGTATGAGAGTCCTTGGTGGCATCAGCAAAAAACCCTTTCCAGTCAGTGTGTTGGAGCTGGTCTTGAAGAGTGGGATCTGCATCTTCCATCCAGACATTAATGTTCTTTGTTGTTGGTTTCACACATTTAATGAGAGGGGAGTATTTTGGTGTGAGAAACAGAGAAATGTGATCGGACTGACCAAGGTGGGGGAGGGGTGTAACTTTGTAAGCAGCAGCAACATTAGCATAACAATGGTCTAGAGTTTTACTGCCTCTTGTGAAATTTAGGGATAACAGTTCTAAGGTTGCAATGGTTAAAGTCTCCAGAGACAATAAAAGCCCCATCTGGGTTTTTAGTCTGAAGCTTATTAATGGCAATGGAAAGTTCCTTCAAGTTCTTGCAGCTTTGATGTATATCCAATAGTGAGTTTCTGTCGTAGGTTCGGTTTGCTCGAGTGTTTCGAGTGAAAACAAGTAGGATAGTCAGGTAAACAAACACTATTTCGCAAAAGCTGGAGAGACGCCAAGCCGCGCGTTGTGCACGCGCCGCCACTTTGATCGTCTCATGACGCCACTACAGTTCAAAGTGTTTTATTTGTCAAGTGTACAGTATAATGATGAATTTGATGTGTTGATGAAGAAGAAGTGACCGCTGATGCTGAATTGAGTAAAATAATAGGTTTATTACAACAGCATCAGACTTTCCATGGACGTCCAGGAGAGAAACGAGCCGTATGGATTCTCTGCCGAATGAAACTCGGGCAAGTCTTTTATGGTTGTCCAAAGACAATGTTGACCATCTGATTCCCCTACATAGGTCACCATTCACATTTCACCTCCCTTTTCACCGGGACCCCTGACAATAGGCTCTCTCTCTCTCTTGAGACCCCTGGCACCGTCTGTTAATAATTAGCTTATACAATGGGTACTGTCTTGGGACGCCACACACTCCAAGACATGTCATATTTCCCCCCTTCGAGACTACACAAAGTCTCGACAGAGAGAAGAGTAATTGACCTTTTGACGTTAATTTGCTTAATAGAAATCACGTACTAACAAACAAACTGATTATAATATACGCTTCTGAACATGCAATACAATACAATCAATTTTTGGAGTGTGAGAGCGAAAAACCCATTTGGCAGCTTCCTTTCTTTGTTCTTTCAAGTTCTCCTGATCATGATGTCCTCATTCAGGGTCCGCCGTCCATTTTCATCCTCCATTTTTGAATATCTATTTTTAAGTGTTCAAGTCCATTAGGCTGTTAGGATCTCTGGACACAGCCACCCTCAGACTGGTCCTGAAAGAAAAATTCACCAGCCAGTATCTTGCACACACATCAAATACAGTATAATTTCACTTTTGCATTATACTTTAACATTATTCCAATATATGATTAACATTTGCCTTTTCCCAGTTAAAAATAGGTTTGAGTATATGGTGCATTGCATTTAGCAGACGCTTTTATCCAAAGCGACTTACAATTATTCAAACAGCGACGGACGCAGCCATCAGGGGTTAAGTGTCTTGCTCAAGGACACTACAGCATGCTAGCAGGGGGAGCCTGGGATCAAACCAGCAACCTTTAGATTACTAGACGACCAGCTCTACCTCCTGAGCTACCATCCCCATATGACGGAATCAGATATTCAGAATGGATATTTCTCGACTAATGTTAGCTCCTCCTCTTGTTTTTTCCTGTCAGAGACATATGTGTGTATTCTCTTATGCAGTGCAGCCATATAGTTAACATACACTCGCATTTCATCTTCTAAAAGGGCTGGACTTGGACCCTTTCCACTTGTGCGCAAACAAGGTGTTGGCATCCGTCTACCGGTAGCCCACTTGAACGACACACCATTAATGCCAACGGAAGTGCCTCTACCCAATTCAGTCCTGTGTGCTGACAGATTTTGACAATTGCAAAATGTTTTGAGAGGCTGGTCCTCACATCTGAAAGCCTGCCTGCCCCCTTCACTGGACCCATACCAATTTGCCTACTGACGCAACCGATCAACAGAGGATGCTATCTCCACAGTGCTCCATCTAGCACTCACCCACCTGGATAGCCCCAAAACATATTTTAGAATGCTGTTTTTTGACTTTAGTTCTGCATTCAACACTGTGATCCCCTCCAAGCTGATCTCCAAGCTCAGCCAGCTTGGCGATTTTTCAGCACACCTCTTCTTTTTTTGGCTTTGCGGATGATAAACAGCTCCTAGACATTGTTTAATTCCCAATTTTTGCAGAATTAATTTTACTGTTTTATCCACAAACTCTTTCCCATTATCTGAACATATGCGATCTGGAAGTCCCCACCTGCTTATGACCTCACGACACAAGAACTTGGCTTGGCAACAGACTGAGCATCTTTACGCTTGGTTGGACATGCTCGAGTCCCTCGTGAAAATCTATCCACGACGACTAACAAGTATCTTTTACCTCCTACTGGTATTATCATGTCAACAAAATTCACAACCAACTCATGCATGGGACCTGTCGGAGTTGGAATGTGACCGGGTGGACTCTTCACACCCCTCCGAACATTGTTTTTAAGACCGATTGTACATCTGCCCATGACATAATCAATTTGCTCAAGCAAGTACGGTGCCCAAAAACCATACTCTTTTATGATTTTCTCCTTACCTTTCCCCTTGCGACATGGGCTAACCCATGTGCTCCCTGAATCATCAGACCTAGTAGGTCGGGGGGTGCTACCATCAGTCCTTCATGATTTCTCCACAGAACAGTAGACTCTTGTGTGGCCCCTCAGTCCAACCATAATTGTTTATCTATGGCTGACGCCGCTTCTTGCAACATCCGTCTGACTGCTGGGCCGTATCCTCCAATAGCTTCGTCCGAGTCACTCACACTCTCTTCTCCTATTTCCATGCTTCTTACTTGTTGTCTGCTTCCCAAATGGTCCCTTCTCTTAGTACTGTTGGAGCTTGGATACATCTTTATGGTTGTTGTAGCCTTGCCCATCTCTATTATTTGCTCATCCTCATCTTTGAAGAGATAGTTGCCCTCTGTTGTCATCACTGGGAGCTGGGGATAAACATCAGTGAACTTCACCTCTGCTTCCTTTTCATTTTTCTTTATTTCTTGTCTACTTTGTTCTCTTTTTTTCTTTTGCAGCTTCGAACCATGTCTGTCCCTCCTTTACGAACAGTTGTAGAATGCCAAGTTCTGTTTGTCTTTTCTCCGTGCGTCTCTTTCCTCTTTCCTTTATTTTGATTTACGTTATATGTGGACACAAGCACCTGCATTGTTTTAATCACATCCGGGTTAAGAGTTCCTTCCTTCCTCCGCCACACATTCCAAGACACCTCAATAACACAAGGTCACTCGGTACAATGAAATTCTTGGGGCATGACAGGCAACAACTGCGTAGTGGCATAAAAAATTCAGAACATTTTTAGCTACAACAGCTAACACAGCTAAACTTATGTTAGGATCCTGCCCTGCTCTGGTGTTCTCTGTCTCTCTCTACCTCTCTCTGACTCCCTTTGTCTGTCTCTAGGTCCCTCTGTCCCTGTCTGGCTCTCTCTGTCTGTCTCCAGGTCACTATGTCCCTCTCTAGCTCCCTCTGTCTGTCTGTGTCTGGTGTTACATCCCTGCCACTGCACACCTGTCCCCAGTCAACAATCTCAGTACCTGTCTTCACCTTCCTCGTCACTCCTTTTGTATTTAACTTGGTCCCCATTCACTCTGTCCTACCCTACCTGCCTAGCCCTGATTCCTTGCCTTTTCCTGGGCTCAGATTCCCTGCCTGGTTCCTAGACCCGATTCCCTGGAACCTGATCATTAAACCTTCTACCTACTCCCAAAACCGTTCCGCAAAAGTGAACGGTGTTGACGTCTGACGGTGTCGACAAAATGCAATGGTTTTTTTTATGTCTGTTTGGTGTGTAATGGAGCCATTTAATTATATCTCTTAAATACAAATCTGTTACTAGATCCCCCTGTACTCTAACTAAAACACATTTATTCCACAATTCTTGAGAATTTCATCATAATGGAGACTGTCAGTTCTTGTTGTTGTTGCTGCTACTGTTCTGTTCTGTTGTTTCTGTAGCTGCTGCTATTGCTGCTGCATTTGTTGTTTCTGTTGTTGCTGCTGTTGTTGTTTTTGTTGTTTCTGCTGCTGTTGTTGTTTCTGTGGCTACTGCTGAGGTTGTAGTTGCTTTTGTTGCTGTTTTTGTTGTTTTTGCTGCTGCTTTTGTTGTTGCTGTTGTCTCAGGGCATTCTTTCGAAATGACCAGCTGACAACTATGTTCTTTTTTTGATTGTATTTCTTTGTAAAGCACATTGTGTTGCCCTGGAATGAAACTTGACTTGAGTTAAAAGCTTTGACCACAGTAATATCGATTTTCCTCCATAAAAAGTAAATGGACTGCATCTGATATCGCGCTTTTCTAATCTTGCAACCACCTAAAGCACTTTACAATACAATAATTTTTCAGGATAATTTAAAATTCTGACAGTGTTGGTGTTGTCATCGTGGCACTATCATAGGATGCCACCTTTCCAACAAAGCAGTTTGTCAAATTTCCACCCTGCTAGACCTGCCCCGGTCAACCCTAAGTTCTGTTATTGTGTAGTGGGAACGTCTAGGAGCAACAACAGCTCCGACACAAAGGACTGCATCACACAAGCTCATGGAACACGACCGCCGAGCACTGACACGTCAGTCCTCAGTTGCAAGACTTGCTAAGCAACATAGGAAGCAACTTCAGCACAATACGTAATTGTTTTTCGTGAGTTTAATGAAATAGGTTTCTAGGGCCGAGCAGTAAAATATACACAACACGGGTTGTGAAACTTTAATGAGGCAAAGGGCCTTTTACACATTTTTTGCACAAACACTTTTTTCCCAGACACAGAGCTTGATCCCTCATTAACCCACTCTCGAAGACAGAATTTTCCTTTATTTCCCTCTTACACTCACACACAGACAATGAGGTACAGTACAAGGCATCTCATAACATACTGTAGGTCTGCATAGCATGGGAGACGGACGGACAGTGTGAGCTCTATTTTAGGAGGAAATTTGGCCCTGGTCATTTCACTTACTACAGTCTTACAAAAAGACATCGCTGCCACATTCTGTTTCTGTAGAGAGTGTAATGTTCACTTCCGAATTAACATTATTGTGAAATTTGCAACAATGACATTCTTAATCTGCGTTACGAAACAGTTGGTCACTGATGAGTGATCTTGAGCTTGATTGTCTACACATTAAGCAATGAAGAAAGTCAAATTTTAAAAAGTAGTATTAACACTATTTTGTCGGTCTAAAGTTAACCCAGCCTCATGAGATTGTTGTCAAAATATGATGCTTGGTTATAAACATTTTAATTAATTTTTTGTCAAATTCATATTTTTACCTTGATATTCTATAACGATGAAAACCTGAGGAATTGATGCGCTTGTCACAAACATCAAATTCCGGTCCTGGGAAATAACAGATTTGCTCTAAAAGGAAGTGATATCTGTTATTCCTCAAACTGCTTTGAAATGGTTATGAAGATGTCCTTTATTTTGTATTAGTTAAAAAATATATATAATATTAAAATAATTCACTCATAATTTTGTTAAGGTAGGCTGAGGATGGCTTCTAATAAAAAAAAAATGCAAAGGCCCTTCATGATTTTTATTTTATTTTTTAATATAAAATAAATAAATAATAAATAATTTTTATTCCTGCAGGATATTGTGTACCAAGCATGCAAACATGTGTGATAAATTCAACAATTTTGTGACTATTTTCACGTAACATGAACATGGACATTGGTGACCTCAATATGCAATATTCAGTAGTCGTCAAACTGAATTGAAATATTCTGCATTTAAAGGTCACAGTGGTGAATATCAAAAACTTCTTATAGATAAGAAAATGCCAGTTTTAAGTGTCTCCCAATATCGAGAGCAATCAAACACCAAGTAGGAATGCTGTTGTAGTGCGTTACAGTTCGTTACAGTGCTCAGGTTGAAAGTTAAGTTAAAGTGCCTTTCGTAGGGGAAAATAAACATGGTCGTCACAATAAGTAATATAGTAAAATATTTGATGCCTCATTTTGGATTCATAAAATGCAATGTCATCAATGCTTTCAAACTATTAATCAAAATTTTCTTCATTCATTGCTTAATGCATAGAGAATCGTGATTCTCATGATTATGATCATCACTGATGCCATTTTGTGACAAATGCGGTTGTCATTTATTTTTCTGGTCTAACGATGTCAATATTACTAACGTTGATCGGAGACGTTAGAAATGAGTAATGACGTTACATTTTCAGGTGTCGACATGCATGATGTGAGATTAGACATATGATTCTACGTTTTTGAGGCTCCATCCAGAAGCTTTATTGAGTAGCGACAAAAACACAACTATTTGGTGCCAGGTCTTGTGTCATTCTCCTGGTGTGCGACCCTTCAATCTTCAAAAGCTTGCAATACCAGTCTGTCCACCGTGTTGCATGCACATAAAATAGTTGTAGGTGGCTTTTGCTCATCAAGTACAAGAAATATTCAATGGGTCCTCAAGAAACCAAAACATAAAGGACATTAATAGATTTTTTTTTTTCTGGTGTACAAGATAAATAACCCACGTCATGACGGCGGATAATAAAGTTGCGAAGGAATCTAAAACCAGATTAATCTGTCAAGCCAGATTCTCTCTCTTCGCTTTCTCTCTCTGCACCACTCCCAGGCATGTTGCCCTCGGTGCACCTCTACCTCCTATAGAGCTATTACAGTATAATACACACGCGGCATCGCCTCGTTGGAAATGATACACCATTACATCATTATCTCTACTGACGAAGTGTAACGTTCTTTCAAGTGTAGGAAATGAATAGTTAACACCATCATACGCAGCACTGTCTGAAAGAAAAGAGCACAACACACTGGCCAACAACAGCCTCATCTAAGATAAGATAACACTTTATTAATCCAGCTGTTTCAGCACAGGGTGAGTTTGTCCTCTGCGTGCACCCAGGTCTGTACTTTCCTCAGGCGTTCTTTACCAACAGTATATGTCTGAGCTGCTACTCCTACCAAACCTGATTGGTTGTACCACAGACACCCGACCTATGTGCTGTAGGTCGTCTCGGACGGGGATCCGCTGCACTGCACAGACAGCATACTTAGGGGGTGCGATCGAACCTGGCAACCACAGAGCCGTCAAACAACAGAGTTCCCCCACTTTTTGTCTCTAGGGGAGAGAGAGAGAGAGAGAGAGAGAGAGAGAGAGGGAGAGGGAGAGAGGGAGAGAGAGAGAGAGAGATCAATGATGTCATTTGTAATGCATCTCGCACTGTTTAATCTGTTGAAAAGAGGCCCGAAACTAAGGATTATTTGGACAAATATTTGGTTGCTTGAAGCAGCTCAAGACTAATCATTCCAGACCGATAATTCAAAAGAAATAATGATTTAAAATCATTGGCTGAGGAAGGATTGTGATCCTTCAAGGTCTAAATTGATGACCCAAAAGGAAATTGATTAAATAAAATGCTTAATTACATTTCGCTTGTTTGCTTGATTTTCCATTATTACTATTTGATGGCCTTTTATTAATGTGAAGCAATTTGAGTTGCATGCTTTGTATGACTGATACAAATAGTTATTATTATTAGTAGTATCACGGTAGAAGAGAGAGAGACACACACACACACACACGATTGCTTACTTAGCTGCTGTCTCCTGTAATTCTTCATCCAGCCTGGGAGACAGTTGGAGGGTAGAGGGTTAGTGAGGGAGACGGACAAGTGAAGGGGAATGTGGCACAGTCACTACCATGCAGCAACCGGGTGAGAACATCCACAGTGCTAAGAGTGTTAATTGGGAGGGGGGTTAGCAAAACGGCTTCATGAATTAAAAAGTCAAGATGTCGAAGGCGTTGAGATCACGGGATTGAGTGTCGAATGCGTTGTGGATACACTCGGCCTCACCTTTGTTCTTTATAAGCAGCCAAAACAAAAAGACCCCCGAGGGTCTCACCTCAGCCTCACCTTTGTTCTTTATAAGCAGCCAACACAAAAAGACCCCCGAGGGGGGTAATATTGAACATATTTAATCAGTACAACTGCACCACCCCCCTCTTACCTCGCTCTCCACCCTGGATGTCTGCCCCTCTTTTAACCTGATAAAGTTAGATTCATTATGAGTGGAAACTCCATAGAATCTCCACTTCGTAGCAGCCAAGGCTGAGGCCAGCCGTGCCACGCCCCATGGAAATCAGTTGGAGCTTTACAAACAACCACAGGTAAAAACTAGTACGAAGTATGAAAAGTTCGTTTTTGACTCATGTATAATTCAAGCCCGACTCATGTGAGAGATACTTTTTTCTTTTTCTTGTCAGCCTAAAAAGGAGAACAAGGAGAACAAGGAGTGGGCGGCCTGACGACACGCAAGCCAAAGCCAAAACTGGGCAACGAAAGAGAACACAATCGCCGCCGTGAAGGTTTAATTTCATAAAGAGTTTTGGGGCTTCTCCAGGAACCGTGATGGAACTCTCCACTTGTTTGCCGTTCCTCCCTAGCCGGCAGAATTTTGTGGTTGGTACGGTTGGGAAAAGGGCTTTCATTTTTTTTTTTTTGGACTGGTTTGGTTATAGGTAGTGGTTCCACAATAAGTGGAAAATAAATGTATTTGGTGAGGGAAACATCCATGGTAAGACAGTGCAGGCGCAGAATCCCCGCACAGTGGGAAATGGGCTTCATAACACGGGGGGGGGGGGCGGGGGGTTAGCTGCACACCAGCTCAACAAGACGTGAATTAATTTACCTCATGCATGCAAATTTGTGTATACCCATCTCCTCTTCGTACCTTGGAGGAGAGTGAGACAACAAGAGCATATCTAAGTATGGAAATTGGAGTTAAAGTTAGAATCTACTTTCTTTCCTTAGAACTGTGCGATGTCAGTGTTAGCTAGTTATCAATATATATTGTTTTTCATAATAGTTATTTCTCAAAAAGTAATTTAATAATATTTTTAATATCTGAAAAATAATGAAAATTGGTGTGAAATGTAAACAAATGGAACACTGTAGCACAAAAACATTGGCACCCTTGCAGTTCAACCCTCCCCCAAAAAACTCAAGATAAAATTGACAGTGGTTGGCCATAGCCTTTAAAATCATAAAATAAAAAGAAATGCCATCGACAAAATGATTGACACCCTAATCTGTCATGTTTGTCAAATTTTTCATATTTCTTTTGGAGAAAGTAACTGTAATCAAACGCTTCCTAAAGCAATTACTGAGATTCCTCCACCTCTCAGGTGGAGGTTTGATCCACTCTGCTTTTGCAAACTGCTGCAGTTCTTAGGTTTTGGTGTCTTCTCCAAACTGTGTTCAGATCTCTCCACAGGTGTACAGTTAAATCCGGACCCATTTCAGGCCACTTCAGAATATCCCAGCCTTTAGTTTTGGGCTCCTGGGTGCTTTGTGATGTATGTTTTTGGTTGTTGTCCTGTCAGAAGACCCTTGATCGTCTAGGGAGATCAAGCAAAATAATGTAGACTTGATGTGATTTCCCAAAAAGCTCAAATTTTGGACTCCTTCTGGGAGAACATTCTCCCAGAAGGTTGCTGGCTGGTTCAGGTGGTTCAATTCTTTGCCTCAATGCTAAATCAACTTCTCTCTTGAGACCCCGGTCCAGGGAGGTCGGTCCCAATGGGTCTTAAATTTATAGTTAACATGGCAGATCAAGGTCTCTTGGCTTGCTTGGCGTCTATCTTCTCTCTGACCTCCCCAGACAAATTCTCAGCTTTTCTTTTCTTTCATGCTCAGTGTGGTGCACATGGTGACACAAAGCAGCAGAATGGGAACTATTCTCCATTGAGACTGGCTGAATGAGTGTGCGATATTGACGTGCTCCATCAAAATGCGAGGGTGCCAATATTTTCAGAAACTCCGTCATGGTACTCATATAGGGCTCATAAAGGAGGACTCACTTTACAATGCTTGGTGGAATGTGGACGTACTCCATTGGGATCATTCCCCGCAGCTCCGCCAAACTGTGCACATACTTGATCTTACTGCTGAACTTCGAGCTGAAAGGACAAAATGCATAGAATTTTTTCTTTAAACAAATGTAAATTAAATGTAAAACTAAAGTGGTTTCACATCCATAATCTGATCTGATTGGATACCTCTCCTTTAGTTTGCCAATTTTTTAGTGACACCATAAACTGTGAGCAATTTAGTCGCTTTTTTTGTAAGATACCATTGAAATCTGCTATATTTGATTGGATAAATTGGTGAGGCTATTTGGCTTTGTGTACAACATTATAAATGTTTTCTAAATCATAAATATGAATTAATAAGGGCCCTTTTTAGCTTCACAAAAAAAGGACGTCTATTGTTTATTCATCAATTCCACAATAGTGGTCAAAAGTAGTAATCTTTTTACACTTTAAATGTCGTGTAAGGCTTAATTTCCTCAAGCATCGAAACAGACGCAATAAGCTCTGATGTGCAGAGAGGTGAGGAAGATCTAAGGAACAAGACATTTATTTCTGTTTCTATATTTTTGTCAGACAGCTCAATGCCTGGATTAGTTTGCTTAAATTAAGAATTCCGTCATTGTACGACCTTATGAAGGGTCTGGTGAGTCCCAGCACTGTCCTTATGAACCAAGAAGGATGAACAATGATGAACAGTTTGAGGTTCTTCTTCAACCTATGCCGACAAGAGACGAAACATGATTAGAATAAAAAATGTAGTTGGATTAAAAAAGACAGAAATAATACTCATAACAAATACTTATTAAAATAAAGCATATAGCTTAACAACCACTGATTAATGTAGAATGTAGATTTGATTCTGAACAGTTTGTTAGAAATAAAGTATAGAAAATAAGTATAGAAATATACTTAATCATTTTTTAATAATACATAATCGTTCACAAACCTGCCGTGTGTGTGTATGTGTGTGTGTGTGTGTGTGTGTGTGTGTGTGTGTGTGTGTTGGCTGCACGATTCTTGCTAAAATGTGAATCACGATTTTTATTGGCAAGATTTGAGTTCAGGATTCTCTCACACGATTCTTATTAATTCAATAAAAACATTTTTTGCACCCTTTCTTAAACATAAAATATATCGAGAACATAACATACTGTATATTAAAGTGCTTGACTTAAACACAACAAAGTGTTTGACTTAAACTTATCCCACTGACCAATTTCAACAATGACAGTTGTAACTCAATAATATCTTCATATTCAATATAATTTCAATAATATTAAAAGTTATTTATGGAAGAATACTATAGTAACATTTTTTTAAATACCTTTCAAGTGCATAACTGCAAGACCTTGTTTAACTTAGTGTCTGCAGAGATCATAGGACATTTTTTGAGACGGTCTAAACAAGAACATGTTGTTATGTCATTTTTAAACAAGTAATTATTTGGTATTTCAGACAAAACGTAGCGTAATGGTGTGTGTGTGTGTGTGTGTGTGTGTGTGTGTGTGTGTGTGTGTGTGTGTACGTGTTATTGTGTGTGTGACAGTGGGGGGGACAGTGGGGGGAGATGGTGAGTTTAAGTTCATTGCTTGGTTGCTATCATGTGATAAGTTTATCTGATCAGAAGGGAGGTGTCCAGGATAGTGGGTAATTGGCCCAGGTGTCTAGGGGGGCGGGGATCCCGGGGGGGGGGGTGGAAGCCTGGAGGAGGGGCGCGTGCTTAGCGGCAGCGCTGGGTATAAGCCGAGGGAGAAAAAGAGTATCTGAAGAGAAGTTTGTAAGGCTATGCGAGCCTTTTCCATTGAAACACAAGATTAAACTACAAAGAAATGTTTTTGTAAAGAGTGCAATACATTTAAATGTGTTTGTACCAGAGGCCTAGAGCTGCTGTTGGATTTGCTTATTGATCAAGACCCCTGTTAAATACGAAGAACAAAGACACTGTGTATGAGTGCATGAGTTCATCTGTTTACATGAGTTCATCTGTTTACATGAGTTCATCTGTTTGGACGGGAGGTGTCCATGATAGTGTGGAAGGAGAGGAGAGAGCTGGGTGCGAGTAGAAGGAGAGAGAGTGTCTGAAGAGAAGTTTGTAATAAAAAGGGCGTTCCACGGCCATTCCAGGGGGTTATTTTCCGGCTGGACACCTCACCCCGGGGTAGTTGTAAGCCTCTCAGTTGATCTCCCTCGCAGAGATCCCTATGCTCTCAGGGGCCCCTGGGCAAGCGCCCAGATTACCTACGTACAGTATATGGTAGATCTGGGTTTGCTACAGTATAAGCAGTGCAATGTATTAGAAATGTATTTTGCTTTTGAAATTTCTACTGAAAGTCTAGTGGAAAATGTTCAATTCAACTACACTAGACTAGGTCCTATGGAGTTTATCATTGTGTGTTTGTGTATATGAGTATGGGTATGTGTGTGAGTTTTGAATTTTCATGTTTGTGTGTGTGCTTATCTGGGAATGTATGTATGTATGTATGTATGTATGCACAATTGTTTATTCCTATACATGTGCAAGTGACAGTGGAAGTCCACTGGACACTTTGGCGCAGCATATGACTGTGGTGCAACATGCCGTAAATACACGCTTCCTATTAAATCCACGTTAATCCACTGCTGCAGCTCAACCTGCCACGTCAGCCACGCAGCATTTCTCTATTTTTGTGTGAGAGGTCTATTCCTTTTCAACTGCCTGCAGCTATGCAAACCCTTTCCATAGAAACAAAAGATTAAACGACAGAAAAATGTTTTTGTAAAGAGTGCAATGCAAATGTGTTTTATATGAGCCTACATTGTACCAGAGACCTAGAGCTGCTGTCGGATTTGCATATTGATCACCTAATGAACATGAGTTCATCTGTTTGGATGAGAGGGAGAGGAGAGCGGGAAGTGAGGAGAGAGCTGGGTGCGAGTGGAAGGAGGTAAAAAGTGTCTGAAGAGAAGTTCATAATAAAAAGGGGCATGGCCATTCCATGTTGTTATTTTCCGACTGGACCCTCCAACTCCGTGCAGAGTTGTCAGCCTCGCTGCAGGCAATGAAAGCGGCTTTGGCTTTCCACGGAGGTTCCATCTGCATCTCCTTCATTGTGTCTGTCTGGTGGACCCCGCCACCCATCACAGTATTATCAAACTGTGTGTTACAAAAAGATTAAAATGGCTGTTGTTTCCAATATCCTCCTCTCTCTACGGCAACATCGACACATCTGGGACGCTTCACAACTTAGCCGGTGGACCCGGTGAAATATCATGCTCCGCACCGTGCCTGTACGTTGCCCCAACGCGTCTGGTAGACTTGATTAAACCCATAGCGCCAGTGAGAAGGGTTTCCATGCACATTTGTGTGTGTTTTTGTGTGAGTGTTTCACATGCGTGTTACCTCCTATCTATCATTTGGTAGCATTTCTTCATCCAGCTAAAGCCAGGCATTCTTCTTCGAGGCGTGGCACCATTTAGATAAATGATCATATAGTCTTCTGCGACCATCAACTCCAGAGTACTGATTACATACCTTCATATACACAATAGGAAACATAGCAATGCCATAACATGAGTTTAGGATATTAATATTAAAATATTGGATTGCTGTTTACTTTGCACACTATTAGGGTATGACATACTCTGCATTTCACTGCATGAAAAATCAATGAAAGAATGAAAACCAAAAAATTGTTTTGATAGCACTGTGAGATAGAGCGAGAAGGAGACTTAAAATCCAAGTGAAATGAAAATGAATTTTTGTTAAAAAAATGTATATACATGTGCTCTGTACTGTATAGTGTATTTCTATCTCATTTTGGTTAAAATCTGCATTACCAAAATAAGATGGCTAAGTTTAAGTAGATAAGTATTTACAATAACTTAAATATCATTTCGATTAACATTATTGAACGTGGCGAGATTGATTGAGCAGACTAGACAGTTTAAAATCCAGAATTCTTAAGGAAGGATTCTGTGAGGAAGCTTGTGATGCGTGACAGGATTTGTGTTTACTCACAGAAAAAGGTTTTCCATTACATAGTTATAGTTTTCACAGTTGCTGTCCGGTAGAAAACAGGCTGCAAACACAATGATGGCATTCTGGTCACCATAGTAACCTAGAAACGTGAGGACAAGAATAATGCTCAAAATACATCCATGTGCAGGTGTGTCTGTGTGAAAGAGAAGGTTAGGAGAACGTGCAGGTCGTTTTGCATCTCAGTGAGTGGTCTTTGCACGTGCATCTGTAAATTTAAACCATGCAGAGCAGCATATTTGATATTTCTTGGAGGCTGTGAATGCAGATGTAGGCTGTTGAGGGTTATAGCTGCCTAAGCCTCCCTGACCTTCAAGTAATATCCGCCAGGATGTTCATCCACCTGGAAAAACATCCTGATTGATGTACAATATTCCTGCCGATCAATTGTCACCACTCAGATGTCATTACAAAATAAACCTAATTCGCACCGCTTGTGATGAATAATCTCTTGAACTTGAACCTCATTCCAGAATTTATACATACTTTGTGACAAATAAGGTGCGATTCAGATGAGGAACACATGCGTCACATGCAAAATTCCCCACGATGACTGATAGAGTCCAACATTAATCTCAATACTCACAATCACATTAATTAACAGTCAAGTGTACGATAAGTATAACGGGCTAGGCTTGAGCAGATTTACGATTAAATCATCTATCAGCAACTCCATCGATCGTGATTGACATTGATGACAGAGGTTTCTTTGTTTTTTTAAATCCACCAGGAAAAATCAGAGCATTAAAATGGTGTTAGTGCAGTTTATCATGTTCTGAAACTGGAGCGGAGAGGGAGAGGGGGAGAGAAGAAGTGGAGGCTCTCCCCCTCTCCGTACTGAGCTGTCGAGTAACCACTGGTGATAGTCTCACTGCCGCTCCACAGTCCCGTACAGAGATTTTTAGGGGCAGCTGCTTGGAAAAAAAAAGAAGAGGCGCATGGACCCCCAGCTCTGGCATTTTGCTGCTCTGGGTAAACGGAGCAGCACAGTGGAGCCAATGTGCGCACATCGCAGGTGCCCCGAGGTTCATGAGGTGTTCCTCATGAATATATGTTGCCCAGACAATCCCCAACCTCGATACCGATTAACACAAAAAAAAAAAAGCAAGCCTGATAAGAAGGGCACCGTGGGGTCCGTGGTGCTTCGGTGCACCCCACTCCCTGTACGTACCTGCTGCTCTATATGCAGATCTTGCGATTATAATATAGCAATATATAATATATAGAAAGATTTTGATTTATTTAGTTTCCTTAGCTTCTTACTTGTATGGAAAATGAAACCCGTAAACCAAACTCAGAGAACTGGAGTGGGGTTTGTTTTTGTTTCTCCTCTGGACAGTGGTGCGCGCCAGGTCCCGTGCCTGTCTTTTTATTTTGGATCTATTTATTTTTGTTTGTTTCCTACATGTATGAAATTACATTTTGAAATACAACTGAGTTAAGGGACTGTCCCATTCCGTATTGTTAAAAAAAAAAAACCTGCGTGTCCCCACTGTCGGGACAGTGAGGATTTACGTCTCCCCGTTGCTCTCGGTTGCTTTGGGACTTAATTTAGTAAAAACTTGATGTTTTTGTGTAAATACCTTACTTGTAAATAATAAATCCTGCACTTCTGGAATGGGGAGACTGCATTTCCCACATTACATTACGTTCAATGTGTGCGCAAACCCCACCGTGCACATGCGCCCGCCCCCGATAAAATCGTATATTTGTCAATATATATGATTTTATCGGGATTGGAATTTTGCATGATAGCCCAAGCCTATAAGGGGCTCTGATATGTCCAGCAAACTCACAACAACAACAAATTAAGAATACGTCTACTGACAATATTCCCGATCTCCAGAGAGTTAACATCGACTCCACTCTTGGGCATCAGTATACGGCTCGATCTTTCTCCTGTACATTTCCGTATACAGTACTAGTCATGGATGACGTTTAGTGACATTCGCTTATGTGTGTGTTCTGTGTTTGTTGTTACCTCCGTGAGAGACAACCCTCATGTACGGCTCGATGCACTTCATGTCAATGCGATGCTCCTGCTCGCCGATGACCACGCTCCTCCACAGCCGGCTGTCTCTGCGTTCCTCTGCCATTCTGGATTCTGGGATGGCTCCGCTCGCCCCTGCTCCTGCCTCCTGGTTGGATGCCTCGCACCCTCCTGCTCAGGATGTGGTATTAGTTGGCAAAATAATTACAAAAACAAACACAACATGGTACAGTAAGAAGAGGGTTTTTGTGAAATGGACCCAGAGCCTAATTCCAACATAGAAAATGGAGGAATATACAAATGGAGGTGAAATCATTGCATCATTGAATCTACTTCATCATACTTCATGCATTGGGAACAAGTGAAACGTGACTCCAACAACAGTTTAACTCCATGAGGAAGTAGTTTTCTAGTTTCCATGTCCACATTTCCATGTTCCATCCTACTGTGGTTTGTGACTGACCGAGTCTGTCGATCTCCAGCGAGTCAGTTTCATCTGGCGTGTCCAATTCGTCAATGTTGATGTCGAGGTCATCGCCGGTATCCAAGGCCTCGTCCCCCGTTTCCAGCCCGTCATCTGACAAGAGGGACCCCTCGCTCCGGTCCAAAGATACATCCATGGGCGGGGCTGCCAGCCTCTTCCTGTGGTTGGATCCACCCGAGAGATCCAGGGAGGGCGGGTCTGGGCAGGGAAATGCGTACAGAGTTGAAAAAAACGTTATGGTCCTCATCTCTACTGTGTGAATCAATCAGCGCTGCGCACCTAGGAAAGTAATCCAGTCAGCCTCGAGCAGGGCTAATAAGGTAAGCCCAAAGAGACAACGTCTCTTTGTAATCTAGAAGATGGTGTCAGAAGATGGCCAAGTTCCCACCTCCTGAAAACTTCCACTTTTTTCTCGCCCGGAACAATGGCCAGTATGGCGACAGAGGTTCCACCGCTTCAGGATAGCGACGAAGCTTAACAAGGAAACTGGAGCGGTACTGGAGTGTACACTGCTCTTCTCGCTGGTGAGAGAAGCCGAGCAAGTTAAAAAAATGTTTACGTTCTCAGAAGAGGACGATGAAAGTCAAAATGATTTTGAGACTAATGGCGAAACTGGATTGTTACTTTGTGCCGAAGGTGAATAGGATTCACGAAAGGGCCCGTTTCCATCAGCTCACTCAGAAGCCGCGGGGGAAGCTCGGAGGAGTACATCAGAAGCCCGTATGAGCTAGCTGATACCTGTGCATTTGCTGATGTGAAGGATGAAAAATATCCCTGACAGGTTAGTCATAGGGATATTAGATAAGAGCCATCAGAGAAACTACAGCTCATGCCAGACTTGATGCTCGACCAAGCCTTAGAGCTTGGCAGGCAGTCTGAACAAGTACAGGGGCACATGCGCCAGCAGGGAGCTAATGGGAACTGTTCACAAGTGAATGAAGTAGGGACATGGACGTGGACAGAACAAAGGAGCCAAGGCAAAACAAGGACACGGTGTTAACAATAAGGGACACAAATGTTCCAAATGCGGTAGAATGCATGCTCAGGAGGACAGATGTGCAGGAGATGCAATGCCGAATGCCATAACTGTAAAAAGCTGGGACACTTTGCAGTAGTACGCCACTCCAGTGTGCTCAACGAGGTCATTGCACCCTAGGCGGGAGGAGACGGGAGGCACGTTCATTTCCTGGGAGAAATTAAAGATGTGAAAGACACAAACGAAGAATGGACAGTGAAACTGCCTGCGCAAGATATTAATATAAACTCTAAAATTAACACATGGGCAGACACAAGCGTGATATTTGAAAGTACTTTTAAATGGCTGGGAAATAAGCCTAGACTGAAAACTACACTACCCAAATAAGATAGCCCAGGGGGTAAAGTGAGATGTAACTTGAGTGAGATGTCACTTCACAGCTACTACAGTGTGGAATGGAAAAAGTTCAGGTAAGGTAAACGTGATGAAGGGTTGGGGTACTACTGTTTTCAGCTATTGCCTGGTCTTGTTGTACAATGCTAAGCTTGCTTAGCAAAAGAAAAATCTCATCTCCTTACCTTGTAACTACCGCCGCCAACACCAGTAACGTTAGCTAACATGACAGCGTTAACATCGCGGCAAACAGGATTCCATGAAACGGTCTCTAGCTAGCTTAGCCAGCTACTCTTCCACATAGCACTCTGGCTAGCGTTAGTGAATGGGTGTACAAGACGCAGAAATCATTTCAACGTTAGCTTGTGCTAGTGAAATAAATGTTACCTACTCATCGTCAGGTATAAGCTACTCAGCTGAGTCCTTCTCGATTCAAAATGCTGTCTTTCTTTCTCTGAATCTTCCTCAGTATCAGAACAGCAGGGCGTGTGTCATTATGCAAAGCAGCATCAGGTCTGAATGGAAGGATGTGGATGATAAATAGGTTTTAGTAAATATCATATTGTTCTAAAAAGTCAGAAAGTCGCGATTCTAAGGTTTCTGGCAATTTTTTTTTTTTGCCGTCTGTGTATGATAAAATCACGGGGAGGTTGAGAGAGATTTATAAACCAAAGTCACTTTTTTTTTTTAAATCTGCGATCGCGTCGTTAAGCTGTCATTCCATTGCTTTGCTTAGCTTGGACGCCCCTAGCGGCCACCGTGCGGCCATAAACTAAATTACATTTTCCAAGTTTATTAAAACTTTGGTGGCGCCTAAACTAAACGAGGAATATTATCTCCATATCACGCTTCAAAGCTAAACCACGCCTAATGTCTCCTGCGCCAGCGACCACTTAACTACTTTGCATCGACGGGCATGGCCTTCGTCCAGATGAGGCCAAGGTCAAGGCTGTCGCTCAGCTTGAGCCACAAAGCAACGTCGCGGCTCTGAGAAGGATCCTTGGTATGATCCACTACCGAGGGAGGCACCTACCAAACCTGTCTGAGGTCACAAAACCTCTTAACGATCTACTAAAAATACGTGACATGGGCATGGAGTGCAATGCAGGAGGAGCCCTTTAACAAGGTAAAGCCACTCATCACATAGCCACCTGTACTAGCGTTCTATGATGTGAGTAAGTCTAGCATTATCAGTGCAGATGCTAGTAGCCACGCTTTACGTGGAGTCCTGCTACAGCAACACGACAGGCAGCTGAAACCAGTAGCGCCTTGTTCCAGAACCCTCACTGATGCTGAACAGCGCTACACGCCAGGATTGTCTCGCTGCAGTTTGGGGCTGTGAGAAATTTTCCAGGAACCTCTATGGACTAGACCCCTTTACTCTGCAGGGTGATCCACAAGCCGCTCACGCCTTGATAAACTCTAAAGGCCCTCACTCAGTGCCAATGGGGTGTCAGAGACTCCTACTGTGCATGATGCGCTACAACCCTTTAGCCCTGTATGTGCCGGGGAAACAACTCATCATAGATACCCTTTCGTCACATCCTCAGGCTCCTGTCACAGACTAAATTTCTGAGCTGACCTACCGAGGAAAGTAGTAGACAGTTTCGCTTAGTCCCGGTGTTATGGAAAAGGTTTGGCTAATAAAGTCAGCCTAAAGAAACCATGTCTCTTTGTAACGTTTTCTGCGTTAACACCACATCTGCCCTGTGTTCAGTTTAGTTGGGGTTTTTTTCAGTGTTGCAACTGAACAAGCACAGGTGTGTCCCAGAGACACACAACTGGTGCTGCATGTTGGAGAGCGACAGAACGGCCTCCCCCAGCGGTGATGCTGCCCCACCTGCTCCTGCACCTGCTACGACCGATGGAGACCAACACCCGGGGCCATATTTACAACAAATGTTTTCTTACGTCAGGGTGAAAGACGCGTCTTACCGAATGAAGTGCCTCTTATGCCCACTTAATATGTGAACTCATTTTAGAAAAAGTAAACCAATATTGAAAATGTTGAAGTTACGGAAGCAGCACGAGTTCATTTACCTTCTCGGTTTTCACCCTCGTCTACACCCTCCTCCATCGAGGCCGCCGTCCTCATCATCATCTTCGCCTCGGCTGCATGGTCTCCCGGCAGAGCGGCCCTGCTAAGAGGCAGCGTCAAACAGTAATGTCACTAAATAGACCAGCACCGCCATCACGACTGCTGCCATGGGCACAGCTAGACAGAACGTTCGGCCGAACAAGCCAAATACAATCATCTACAATCAAATGTATTGTTAATTAAAACCTGAAGACAAATAACATTCTGAGATCATTCCGAAAGGGGAAAAAAGAGCTGTTATAGCGGATGATAAATACAATAGAGAGATGGAGAAAGAGCGATCGTGACAGAGAGAGACTCACTGCTTCCTTCCCAGGGCGGCCTATGTGGGCTGGAGAGACAATAGTGAGCAGTGTTAAGCCCCTCTCCCCGAGCCCAAGCCCCTCGACAGACCCTTATTAACATAAAGGCGGCAACAATGGAGAGAGGCTGCACAAAGACACAAACACACATGTGGGTGTGTGACTGTGAGTGTGTTCATCACATTCTCATGATTCCTCTCTATTAAAGCCACATGGACAATTAAGCCCCGCACTTCTTTATATATTTGGATAAGCAAGTCAGGAGGCTGGTCTGAGCTTAAAAATAAATATGTGCACAAGCAAATGGACAAACCTACAATGCAAACACACACACACACACACACACACACACGCACGCACGCACGCACGCACACACACACACACACACACACACACACATCTGTTGAACAATACAGTCCTTGTTTGAGTGTCTGAATAACTCAGAGGGCTATGATACTTTGAACATTGAATAAACGTGGCAGGGCAAAGGAAACAATATTATTATTAAAACAATAAGAAGTAATAATACGATTCTCAAGCCTTTTTGTAATTACAACACCTACACTAACCCTCCAGAGTTGTAATTTATGTAATTTATGTAGTAAATGTGTGATTCTATGTACTGTATGTATGTGAATGTATCTGCTAGCATTCTATTAGTTATGTGTGTGATTAATTACATTATTTCTTTTGTGTACCGAACAGAAAAGGATACCTTTTTTGATTTGCCAAAATAAAAGTTCCAAAATGTAATCTCTCGGGATGTGACATTGCCTGCAAGGTTTAATATGTTAATCCTGTCTATTTGGCACCACTCTCTCCCTGACATGACCTGTCACCAAGCGTCTGTGTAAGGTACAGACACCTTCAAATCACAACTAAGGGCTAAATCTGCACATCCCAAGCACCTCCAAATATGAAAAGGTGTCGTGAGGTGAGATGCATAAGCTAAAACCAATTCAAGCAACTCTAATCACAGAAATGTCCGGGTAGACATGATGGCGTCAGTCATGTTTACCCACCCTGCAATTAAAAAGGCCAAGTTTGTTGTAATGAAGAGCTCCACATTTATGGTTTTTTTGCTTCAACAATCTTTGTTTCTGATGAGCACCAAAGAACAAAATGGTTTGAATCAAACAGTACGACAGAAGCTTCCTGTGCTGAAGACGTACACCGATAAACTATATGGTGTTATTATATTGCAACTAAAGGGACATTCCACTGCACGGCACAGTTCAGGTACCGAGGCTGATGAAGCCAAAGGACTCTCAATATGCACAGAGAGCTAATTCTGAGCTTAGCAGCAAGTCTGTGTGAATGGAGATGGTGATATTCATGTGAATCCTTCTGTGTATCTCAAATAAAAGACAGGGCATTGCAGCACAGTAAAGAGTTGAATGTTGAGTTTTAAAAAAAACAACTTTTAAAAGTGATTATGCACTGCCTCCCCAAGGCCACAGATGGTATGGACGCTGGTCTGTGAGCCTTCCAATTGTTATTTACATCTTTTCACAGATGCTTTTGTCCAAAGCGACTTACACCGGTGGACGATGTGGGGATTCAGTCTCAAAAAGAGGCAATTCAGTTTTTTCTTACTCAAACGTGGCCATTTGGCCCCTGAATTGGGGTTGCATAACATTATGTACAATGGGTTTTTTGAGTCTTACAGACTGAATTTAAATATCAGATTTAAGAGTTGACTGTTAACTTGAGGTTATT
>NC_137203.1:15840320-15962820 GCF_960531495.2 Zeus faber | reverse complement strand
GACATTAGATTCCGGATCATCGTCTCTATCCAGTCCCTGTACAACTATTTTGACACTTGCCGCTTGCACTACTCTATTTGTCCATCTCTCCTGATCCTCCTCCTTTTCTTCCTCCACTTGTTGGCTTGTTGGTGTCACAAGTGCATCAGTGGAGACATCCTGCGGTGAACCATCATCTCTTCCTATTTCTGTTGCTTCGGGGCTTACTGTGGAAGAGCTATCTTCCTGTATGGTAGTGTTCCACATCTCCATTCCTCCATTGCTGTATCCCAATGGACTTTCCAATAAACCCTCACCCCCAATACTTGAAATCCGCCTACAGAGGGAATCCGAGCCTTCTGATAAGTTGTCAATCTCAGGTGTGGTAAGAGGTGAAATGCTGTCATCCCGGATGGTCATATTCCACATGTCCAGTGACTCCGGGTAAGAAGCGGAAGTTTCACTTTCGGATTTCATGAAACCCTGTTGAGCTGAGTAGGTCCAAAAATCTAGCAGCTCCATTTGCCTGTCTCCTTTCCTCCCCTGCAGCCCATCATCCTCTTCTTTAGAGCTGTCCGGTGTTAGAGTGTTGAGAAGCTCTTTTTTTCGCGGCATAAAGGGCTTTTCTTCTTGAGCTTCTATAATAGTAGACGTGCCTTTTATACCAACGTCCTCATCTGGTGGAGTCAGTTGCAGATCAGCCAGAGTCAAAGAGTCCAAAGGCTGTCTTAATTCAGAATCAACATTCCAGTTATGGTCGGTTTCTATGAACTCAGTGATGAGACTGAGTTGAGGTATCAGTCTTGGTATTCCAGACTCCTGCTTTTCTCCCTCTCCTTCATTTTCCCTCGAGCCCTGTACTCCACCTCCTTCAAGAATGTTCTCCGATCCCTCGGACCCACCAACCTCAATTACATGTGCAGCGTTGTCATTATCCAAGGTGGACTCTCCTCTTGAGTCAAAGCCAAATTCCTCCCATATCTCAGATAATGAGGAGGAGATACTCTCTTTATGCTGCAAGCTCTTTATACCTTCAGCTACATCCTCTTGGAAGAAACTGACCCCACAACTGCTTAATGAGGAGCTGCTGACTTGGGTTGGAGGAACCATGGTGTCAATCATCTCATGTTCGGCAACACTACGCGTCTGGTGGTCGTCTGAGGCTGGAGCACCTTCTAACTCAGCCAAATAATTAGGAGCAGAAAAATCAACCATGCTCAGCTCTTCAAATTCTGATAGGCTGTCGTTTCCTGCTCTGCTTGCATCCTCTGTCCTCCCAGAGTGTGGCAGTGACCCTTCTGTTGGCAGAGAATGGTTACTACTATGGAAAGGGTCAAAACTGAACAGATCCAAGTTATCACTCTTATTTCTGCTAGAGTGGCGTTTCCTCCTCTCAGGTGGGACAGGAGGTGAGAGGGAAGAAAAACCCAGAGGAGAAGGGTTTCGGAGAAAAATCCCCCCTGGCCCTGCAGCTGCTGCCGCCGCCCCTGCCGTGACCTCGCCGATGGGGCTGTCATCGCTCAGGAAGACGGAACTCTCCTTTGAGGAACGGCTGCTGCGAATGGTGGCCATGCCACTATCTGGGCTCACCAATTCCCCACCTACGCCGTGTCCTCCACCTCCCGAGTCTTCCTCACCATCTGCTGTCTCCCTAGGTGTATGAAAAAAGAAGGAAAAGTGTTATAACAGGGATCACAACTACATATATTAATACTTATCTAATTGATACACTGATTGTTAAGCGCCTCACTGACAAATTCACATTGTACATGAGAATTAACAATTTACAGCTTCTTGCTCGGTCATACTATTTGATAATGAGGTACAATAATAAGTACAACATCTGATTCCACATAGTTACCCTGCCATTGCTACTACATCTCCATATGCTTCCTCAGCCCTTTCCGTGTCAGAGCCATACATTTCGGTTATTCCAGATGATCCTTGGGAGAACTCGACACTTCCCGCGACTCCCTCTGTGGAAGAGGTCCTGCTGCTGGGTTGACATGCCAAAACCGAGCTTCGCCTGTCAACAAATGCCTTGAGAAGGCTCTGAAGGCCTTCCTCCAGCGGAGTAGGTGTGTCGGATGAGGAGATGGTGCTTGTCGTGATGTTGTAGACTTGGAGACAGCCCTGGGAACACTCCACGGCCTCCAGCAAACCGGAATGGGACCAACACGGGGACTCCTCTAATTCACAGCAAATCTACAGTTAGATAAGGTGTCACACAGTTGGGTTGAGGAAACGGAGGGGAACATGGATGAACGGTAATGTGTCTTTCATATGAGTTAGACATTTAAATGAAACGAAAAAAAAAAAAGAAAAACAAGTTCAAATGAGCTTCACAAGTATTAGCATGCACTAGGTTTTGCGGGACTAGGGGGCGAAAGCTGACAGCTGACAGTGCAACAGATTGACTTTATCCAGCGATTCATAAAGGTGAATTTCTAATTGAAAGAAAGGAATTAGACATAAAATAAATAGCTGCCAAAAAAAGCCATTCATACAATAACATGTCACAATAAAATTCTTCAGACATTTATAGTCAATAATTACCAATAATATGGTGATGAGCACAAGAAGGTACATACAGTAGACATTTGGGGTGCCACCACCGGACAAGGGTAGGATAGTTCAACAGAAATTGAGCATTGTCAAGAAAATTGGTGTTCAGCATTAGTCTGTCAGAAGAAGTTGCCAAATAAGTTTAACAGATATTGACTGTTAAGTTTGAGGCAAGTGCTCTCAGACGTAAATCCTTGAGATGCTTTGTTGTGAAATGGCTCTAAACGACCGATGTTTGCTTTTTAAAAACGTCAGTCGTTCGGAACCAAAGAATAGGAGAAGTAATCGTTATAAGTTACCTTCAAGCCCTGTCATTTGGTGGCACCCACAAAGTCCACAGGACCTTTTCTTGACAGCAGCCACATTTACCTGATTCAGCATGTCTGTACTACTGGAATACACCACCACCTGTTGGTGCGGAGGATGAGCTGCAACACTGACCACCATCAGGCTCTCGTAATTGTTGTGACGGCAAAAAGACTTGAACTCATCCTCATATCCATACCAGTCCTCAAGGAGGGAGGGAGGTTAAATGATACAGATGATGAAAGAAAGAGAGAAAGAAAGAAAGAAAGAAAGAAAGAAAGAAAGAAAGAAAGCAAGAAAGCAAGAAAGAGAAAATGAAACAAAGAAAGAAAGAAAGAAACAAAGAAAGAAAGAAAGAAAGAAAGAGGAAAAAGGGAGAGAGATAACTTATTTGAAAGGTATACATTGATGATTATACACAAACAATTAATAAGTCAGCATATTTACCAAACTTTATTTATTCATTTTTTTAGGAACATCATAAAAGTTATGCAGCTTGACATTTTTTTGCATTTGGGTGCTATGTGCTTTTTTGGACCCCTGCTTTTATTGTGCATATGCTATTTATTTATTTATTCATAGCCAAATTGAAGTGTTTTAAGTGAGCCTTCATCTGTAGCAATGAGAGACGGAGCTGTCAAAGCGCAGAGAGGGGTAAAGAGACATTTTGTGATTTATAGTTGGGAAATTAACTGTTTGCTCTTAAAACAGCCACCATGCACAGATTATGTTAATTCACTGACACCGCCCAAGATTGATGGATAGAAACTAACATTAATTAATTGTTTTGTTTGGCAAGAGAAGATTTTCGGCTTCTCAAACGATTAACAACAGTGTTGTGTCAACCTTAATTTGCAAGAAAGTGCGCAAAGTGTTACTTCTGAAAACAAATTTGCTAGATTAGTCTGAAATTGTTGTTTAATGGGTGTTTGTTGTTCTCAGAAAATGTATGCTATACTTATTTAAAAGTTTGAAATGTTCAAGTAATTTTGATAAAGTACACTTAACTTGCTATGACATAAATTTATATAGTTTGCTGCGTAAATAATAAATGATAAACACAAACTGAATCCATATAAACATAGTTCCGGCTGGGTATTAAATATTTGTCATTTGCGAGTGTGAGGGAAACGTCAGAGTCCAGCCTGGAGGACCATGGTGCTCTTTAGCTGCCCATGTTTCTGCCTGAATATGTGTTTGTCCCTCCCAGCAGGTATGCCTCCGCCAGAGAGAGAGAGAGAGAGTGTGTGTGTGAGTGTGTGAGTGTGAGTGTGTGTGTGTGTGTGGTGTTTATATAAGAGTGTGTGCATATGGGGTCCAGTGGAAATGATTGATGGGCACTGCAGGCATGTATCTGCCCAGGCTGTGTCAATATTAACCTGTGAAGATGAGAGGGCGACAACACTCCCTCTGTTCCTCCCACTATCCCTCCTTCCTGTCGGTTCTTCAACAGTCCATCGCTCCCTCTCCCCACAATATGGCAGCTGTCAGACGCGGGTTCATCAATCCTCTCACACTAACACACACAACTGTCACCCCGAAGACACTGCCATTTCTCAACTCTCATATCCTGATGAGTGCCATGAAGCTGCCCGAGCTTTGTTAAAACACGCACATGCGCTCAGACACACGCACGCACGCACGCACGCACGCACACACACACACACACACACACACACACGCACACACACATTGGTGCAGAACCACAAGGCACATACCGTCCATCCAGTGCACAGCGTTAGTACCAAACTCCAACACCGACTTATGACTATACTCTAAAACAGCAATTCTTGTCATCTTCATTATATAGACACAATCGATTGCTTAAACAACATGTTAACGCCTCCACACATGCACACAAACACAGCACACACACACACACACACACACACACGTAGAGACAAGGAAATTTAGTGCGAGAGCGAGCCGAGCGCAAATCTCTGAGATAACATGTGGAGCGACAGTCTGTCTACCATTTGGTTCTTAAGTGACTAAATTACTACTCATATCGCTTGCCCTCTCCTTCTCCCTTTCTGAAACCCTCAGAGACACGTTGGCTTTTGTTATAAATGATCAACATGTTATCCGTAAAAATATACTTTCAGAAACATTTAACTCATCTGCATAGTCAAATATTACAGATGCTGCGGCAACATCGGCTTAACCTGCACCATCTGCTCGTCGTCTGACTACGAGAGCGACTATGAGACATTTGTTGAATGACAACGGAGCCCAAAACGTCAACATTTTTACAGTTTGAACTGTGATGCCGTCTACAGAGAGAAACATCTCATTACACACTTTTATTGTGACAGAATTTTCATCGCAGTGCGGCTACGGCAAATAAAATCTCAGGTATGAGAATGAGATCTCGGGTAAGTTCGATTCGACCTGTGTATATCTTAGACCAAGCGATCCGTTTTCTAAATATAAAATACAACACGTATTTCCTATTTCTGTTGACCGGATCTCTTTCAGCATTCTTTGATTTCACAGATGTCTAACGCTACTCTTCCTGGTTTTTTTTTTTGTTGTCCCCCCCCCCCCCATCATGTTCATTTCGGCTCATCTTCCCTCATTCTCACTCCTCCCTTCATCCCTCCGTCTGTCCCCCCGGCCCGTCTCTCTCCCTCTATCTCTCGCTTTCCCACACTCTCCGCTTGCCTCTGCTCCACAGGTAGCAAGTCTTTAGCGGCTGCTCGCGGTTCTCCCAACCTGCCGTCATTATGCACAATAGCCTAAGGTACAAAACTCGGGCCTCATAACTCACGCACCCCGCGCGCCCAAATTCCCATGCAAACAGTCAAAGCAAAAACACATTCCCTGCTGTCGCCGACGTCCCCGGCAAATAATTAATCAAGCGTTCATCCATTTAGGCTCTTTGCATACCCCTTCATGTCACAACACAGAAACGCTAAGAGAGCCGAGAGTTCTTCTCAGGCGACCGACGCGTCTTCCCCTGATGAATCCATCAAGCGGGGTTTGATTTATACGTCTGTCCGCGATCACAGCGGTTGCAGCTACAGCAAATGGGGTGGCAAGGCGCGAGCTGACACCACCCCGCTCGCGCGGATATGCACATATGTGCAAACACGCCCCGCGCGCACGCATGTGCCGCAAAGCCAAAGAATCCCGCCCGATCCCTCTCCGACAGCCGTGCGCACGCTCGCACACAGATACACACAGATACACAAGAGTGCTTGTGAAGTTTCGTGGGGGGTGGGTGGGTGGGTGGTGATGGTTTTCCAAAAACAGAAGCCCAGATGAATACTTGTCTATCTCCCGAACAATAATAACACCCTTCCCTGAATGCTTCGTTTAGCCAACGGCAAGCGCAGGGAGTCGGGGGCCGGAACGCGAGCGCCGAGTGCATGAATGTTTTGCTTTGTTTATTTGTTTGCCTTGGCTCTCAAAGCCCAAAGAGGCAACGCGAGGAGGAACAGGTGTGAGAGGAAGTAGGTGCCGAGATATATAAAAAAAAACAGCTGCTGAGAGGAAAAAAGCAGTAGATGCATAGACATTAAGTACGCCGCCGAAACATGTTGTCACCTCGGGAGTTGTTGTTTTGCTTTCCCGAGATTTTGGGGCGTATCTCGGAACACTCATCGGCAGCTACCCCTTTAACTTCTACGCCTCCAACTTTTTTTCTTTTTCTTTTTTTCTTTCAGAAAGAGGCTGAGGATGCATTTTTTCGGATGGGTGGGTTCTGACCCGGACACCGTCCCTTCGCGTGGAGGGATGCTGCTGCCGAAGAGGCTGAAACCCAATAAGCACGACTGTAAGTGCGACGCCAATTAAGGGTATGGATGTTCTGGATGTCAGCCAGGCCGTGAACGAGAGGATGAGAGCGAAAACAAGTGTGAGACGGAGAGAGAGAGAGAGAGAGGCAGAGACAGAGATAAGTCGTTGGAGGAAATGGAGAGAGAAATGAAAGAAAATGATACACAATAGGATGGTCACACCACATTCAGAGCAGCGCATGGGAACGGAATACGGGTAGTTAAATAAACAGGCTGCGGTTATGCCAATGTTTACCATCTTTAATATTACAGTTTATCTGGTCATCATGCTCTGGTTATAAACTGAATATTGCCTGTCTGTTTTTACTCAATAGGCTCAAATTTCCAATATTTTTGTCCGAATAAGAATGGTTGATACAGAGGTTAATTGTTCATTTTAAAGGTTCATTTTTTTTCTTGGTTCCTGTTTATTTTTATTTTTTAATTAGAAATTGACATGATGAATTGAATTTATTACTAAAATCGCATTATGAGCTTTTTAAAATGTTGTTACATTTATATCCGTCTATCTATCGATCTATCTACCTATCTATCT
This sequence comes from Zeus faber, assembly GCF_960531495.2. Taxonomy (NCBI): domain Eukaryota; kingdom Metazoa; phylum Chordata; class Actinopteri; order Zeiformes; family Zeidae; genus Zeus; species Zeus faber. The sequence goes on along the minus strand of NC_137203.1, from coordinate 15,955,635 downwards.
ATCTATCTATCTATCTATCTATCTATCTATCTATCTATCTATCTATCTATCTATCTATCTATCTATCTATCTATCTATCTGTCTGTCTGTCTGTCTGTCTGTCTGTCTGTCTGCCTGTCTGTCTATCTATCTATCTATCTATGAATGTTCTCTCAAGTTGTGTTCTCGGTTAGAAAAAAAAAAAAACAGAACAGGGCACAAAAACAAAACAAACCAAGGAATGAGAGATGCTGCGGGGCCGAGAGCTGGGACCTGGGGTGGGATGGGGGTTGTAGGGGTGGAGTGGTGGAGGGATGGAGGGTTGGAGGGGTGGACGGGTGGATGCCTGGCTTTGTGCTCTTCAATCTAAGTCCCTAGGAGGCCTGCGCTGCACCTGCTGTCCCCGGGCGGCGCTCATCAGAAAGGCATTTAGAGCTGCGCGGCTGCCGGCCCCGCCAGTAACGAGCATAATTACTAGTGCGACACTGTCCCGGCGTAAACAAACAGCCGAGCCCGAGGACCGCAAACAAACAACACATTAGAGACAATCAACACGGACACTGTGCGAACCGAGCCGCACCTTGTATGATGGGGGTCACACACACACACACACACACACACACACACACACACAGATACACACACACACAAACACACACACACTCTTGTACTCGTATCAAAGTGAGGACCCATGTTTCTGGTGCACTCTAAACTAAAAAATAGTCCATTCAGAGATCGGTCCTCACAAGTATAGTAAACACGCACACACACACACACACACACACGCACTCTTGTACTGATATCAAAGTCAGGACCCATGTTTCTGGTGCACTGTAAACTAAAAATTAGTCCATTACGAGACCGGTCCTCACAAGTATGGTCGAACAAACACGCACACACGCACGGACACGCGGACACACGGACGGACGGACACACGGACGGACGGACACACACACACACACACACACACACACACACACACACTAACACTTATATTAAGTTATTGTGGCATCCCGACAGCAAAGGAAACTAATGGACCGTCCTATGAGGTTATGACTTCCACTTTTACACACACTAACTTTTATCACATTGCGGGCTTCTTGTCTCCATGGCGGAAATGCCTCCAATACAACTCAGACACATCCAATAATACTAAAATCTGGAATAAATCAATCGCGTAGTGAAAAAAATAATTGAAAAATAACCGCAAAAGTTATACAACACCATGTAAAGGAAAAATAAAATAAAGAAAAAACTCTATGAAGCAAATATGCGTCACAGCCCTATCCAAGTGTGTGCGCACACACCTACACATACACACACAAAATATTACTATGTACTATTCACATATTCATGAGTGTGTGTGTGTGTGTGTGTGTTTGTGTGGCTCCAGGCTCCTGTCTTTCCTACAGTTCATCAACTCCACAGCACGACAACTCTTCATCCGACCAACGCTTCATCTGCCAAAGCTAATTACTGGCCCATGAAATCCCCTAAAACACGCACACGCAAAGACACCCCCATCCACCACAGACACACACACACACACACACACACACACACACACACACACACACACACACACACACACACACACACACACAGACACCTCCACGCCCCACAACCCCCTCCCTCCCCCCCACTCCACACACACAAAGACACCGAGACTCAACGTCTAACACTGAGCCACTCTGCACCAATCACACAAGAGTTTCTACAAGTGATGCTGCAGAGCTACAGTGTTGTGCCCTTGAGCAAGGCACTTAGCCCCCGTCGGCTCCCACGGTGGCAGCTCTGCAGCTGCTCCGTGTACACACATGCTCGATGGACCTTTGGGACCGGAGTCTGCGCATCGATTTTTAAAACATGGCTTTATTTTAAATTAGAAAGGAAAGCAGTTTTATACGTTTTGTGTTCGACCAAGTTATTGAGCTTATTATTATCGGTTTAAGGATAATCAGAGGTTGTTTAACTGATTAAACAAGAGAACCTTTGCACTGACAACTTTTGACTGACTTTTCCATGCAAACCAGAGCAAAAACTTTTGTAAATATGAAAGTCGTGCAAAAACTGAGACAGCTAAATAATCAAAACAGTAAATTAGTGAGACTTGAGGTAGAGCTTTAAAGCATCAGCTTTAATAATAATCCTGCTCTTATAATAATCTGATCTTTCTAAACGTGAATTATTCAGCTCTGGGACATATTGACGTCCAAGGCTCACTGCTGCGCTAACAAGGCAATCAGAGCCAGAAAATCTATACATTGTTACATGACTAATGGTAGCAAAGCCATCCTTAGACGCACACACACACACACACACACACACACACACACACACACACACACACACACACACACAGGCAAAATACACTTTGACAAATACATAATACATAAACCATTATGGGATAATTGAATATAATTTATTTAGTTTCCAGAAAAAAAAGTCATTTATGGCAACAAAAAAAAAACCTCCCTATCATACCGTTTTACACTCTTCTCAAATACAATTAAAAAATAATATATAAATATATACACACTGCAAATGACATGAATCTAGTACATTTGGGAGCTCGCTCTCAGGTCATTAGCAGCCCACCATGAGGCGCTGGAGTTGGAAGGTCCGTTGGCAACACACAGGCCCCTGGCCATTTATTCTATATTAAGTCCCTAATGGGGCCTCTCTCTCTCTCTCTCTCTCTCTCTCTCTCTCTCTCTCCTCCCTCTCTTTCTTTCTCCCTCTCTCTCTCACTCTCTCTCTCCCCACGCAGCATGCCGGCACCTCGCTGGTAAAATATGCACAGAAAGTCCAGTGCGTACACACACACAAACACACACACACACACACACACACACACACACACACACACACACACACACACACACACACACACACACACACACACACACACACACACAAAGCCATTCAAATGAATGGTTATTTATTCGCTAAACGAGGATCTGGGTGTTTAATGTTCCTTGGACGTTAGGTAGTTTTCTGAGGGAGGCAGAGCCATGCCCCTACGGCTACAGACATCATTTATTTTACACATAGCCTAATACCGCACACCGGGCAGCCGCTTAGAAAAATGGGCTTTGGAAGAGAGAAGGAGATAAAGAAATAATGAATAATTTGGGGGGGAGGGTAACACATTACAAGTTGCAACAGCAAGAAGAAAAGCGAGGCTCGACTCGAAACTCTGTGAAGTTTTCGGAAGGCGGTGGGGGGATACCTGGCTGTTCATCTACATATCATCTAAATGCAGAACATCAGAGGGGATCCTGTCCTCGCACAAAGGCACCAGCCGCACTTCGGAAGTGTAAGCAGCAGAGCTTCCATCCATACAAAACATCGGTGTCATTCAAAGTAACTTTTTAGAATACTTATTTTTTTTTTTTAATTAATGTTTATGTTAAATCAATAAATGTTTGTTTTATTCTGTCATCATATTGATTGACGACTTGTATTGTGAATTATCATAAGAAAAGAATGTGTCTGAAAACCTTTAAGTCTTTACCCAAGAAACATTTACACATGGAAAGCTAAAGTTAAAGGACCAAAGCCATTGTCATTTTTTAACTATATGTGAAAAATAAGTGGTGCTATTATGTAGTGCTCCACAAAATGAGCACAATGTCCTTAGGATCTGACTTGGCACACATTGATCGTATTATGATCGGGACACATTTTGTTGTTTTTTCTGCCACGGGGGGGTTTCCTACCTCCACCTCCAAGGACGTGGCAGCGAGTGCGATGGTCATCTCTCCGTCCGAAAAGTCCTTCAGCTCCCTGGAAAGCTGCTGGTGAACGGCAGCAGGTGAATCTGTACCTGGTCAACACACACACGCACGCAGGCACACACAAACACACACACCACCAGCACATAGACCAAGAGGACTAACAACTAAAAAACATCACACCAGAAGCAGATGTAACACATGAATTTATCCAGGATGAACAAAGCTGGAAAAAATGTTTTACGTTGGTTTTAAGTTGTACAGGGCTAGTGTGTCCTGTCCTGCCATCCCACTTCTACAGTAGGTAAAGCATGTAAAAGATGTATTTATTAGACTGTGGCGCAGCGCAACAGAAGAACCAGAAGCAGAACAGCTGGAGAAATTGCAAAAATATATATTTTATCAAGTTACAATGACATCTAAAATGTGGTGTGCACATGGTAGTGGAAATGTAATATTCAGAATGGATATTGTAACTACAAGACTGTTTTTACAGATAATTTCCTTTGAATTAGGTGAAAATTATATTTCATCATTGTGAATACGTTGGGGAAAAAAACTGTTTGTGAACAGTAAGGTGATATAACAATATTGGGTCTAAATTAATTTTATTTTATTTATTAATTGATATATTTGTTCATAATATATTTGTTCATAATGTTCAAAAACAGTTTTTATATGAAATATGCTTCCGAATTTCTCTTTCTTGGCCTTTACATTGAGCCTCCATGGTGGTGTGTATTTGAACATAAAACCACGGACATTTACACTTCTAACCAAGTAAAATCTGATCACTTTAAGTACCAAAAAAAGCTTCTACGCATTGCATGAGAAGCGCTCTTATTGCATGGGAAGTGCTTCTGACTTTTGTCCGCCGCTGGCGTATGGTACACACCTCGCAGCGCGGCTTCATCGTGCCGGCGAACTGCAGCGACATCGCGCCGTTCCTCCAGCATGGTCATCAGCTGATCCAGGTGAGCTGAGCGCCGGCCATGTTGGATCCACAGACCCTCGCTCTGGAGCTGCAGGGCCTCTGAAGGAAACCACACCCAGACACGCGTAAGTACAGCAGCATCAGCTGAATCAGACCGATTGCAAAAGGTACAAATTAAAAATATGAATATGAAAACTAACATTGTTTATAGCAAACCAGGTCAAGCGGTCACAATCATTTGTGGATTTTATTGTCTATTCAGGCTAACAGGGACACAACTAATGAAATAATAATAATAATAATAATAATAATAATAATAATAATAATAATAATAATAATAATAATAATAATAATAAAAACAATTAAATACATTTAAATAATAATAATAATAATAATAAAAACAATTCAATAAATTATATTATTAATAATAATAATAATAATTATAATAATAATAATAACAACAACAACAATAATAATAATAATAATAATAATAATAATAATAATAATAATAATAATAATAATAATAATAATAATAATAACAATAATAATAACCTTTATTTGTATAGGACCTGTCATAAACAACATGCTGAGTGCTTTACATTAAAATAAGGTAATGAGATAATGACAATAAAAGCAAAGCAAGCTAGCAAAATGCATTTACAAAGTGGAATAATATATTAAAGAATGTAGTAAACAGGTTAAGAATAAGCATTTGTATTGTTTTCGATGAATGAATACAAATAACAACCCCTTCACAAAAATGAAGGCCTTAAATACATGTTTTAAGTCCTTTAATTAAAGTAATACTTTCTTTTTTCTCCAGCCCCCCTTGCAATTCTTCCGCCCCATAAAAAACAATGGTTTGGGGCAGTTCTGTGATTATTATTCAGTTATCGTTGTATGTAAATGACACCAAAAGGAGACGTGACTACTAGCAGCTTAATTTAACGATAAAATAAAATAAAAAAATACAAATGCAAAATACGTCTGGTGAGTTGCAATGGAGTGGAGTAAATCAGTAAAAAAGGCTAATTCTAAAATTCGGATTATTTACCAATTATTTTCGGAAATTACCAACCAAAAGTTGGTAAGGAAAACTAATAGGGGCAAATGCTGCTCATTTTCCCATTAAATACAACAACCGGAAGGACACAACGGCAACTCAACGCAACACATTCTGCAGTGGAAAAGCGGTCGCTGAGCATAGAAATTAGTACGCAAATGTTGATCTCCTTAAGAAGGAGGTATAAAACTGCACTCATTGCGCTGACTCAAGGAAATGTATTGGCCCAGAGCAGAACGGCTAGGCCTACATATCATCCCTTCTTCTCTCCTTCTCCGTCTTTCCGTCCTCTTCCCTCTTTAAACTCTCCATGCCCTCTAGTATATCCTTCTCTGTGCCTGTCACAAGGGAAGGAACGTTCCATTAACTCTCTGATCCATACACTCCATTCTCTCTCTTCCCTCCTCCTTGTCTCTCTGGGCGTCACCTTGCAGCCTCGACACAGCTCCTAAACATTGATAACAGGATTACACACTCGTCGATGCTCGGCTGACTGGGTGACACGCATGCGCTAAGGGCTAATGCGCGCACACACACGCACGCACGCACGCACGCACGCACACACACACACACACACACACACACACACACACACACACACACGCAAACAAACATACATCCACATGAGTGCTTCTTACATCATGGTTCATAATCTAATCTAATTCACCCTTTTCCTCCCCCATACTCTTCAATGAAACAGAAACAACGTAGAAATGCATAAAAAGGGCATGGGGGGGGGGTCTTGACCGGGATGTGGCCTTCTTCACTCCTGCATTGATCTGGTTGTGTTTCGCCAATCTCTCCCAGTGCTGAAACTCAAACTTAGTACATACACCACACAATAGGCCTCGGGTGGGGAGGGATGGCCCGCACATCTCACACTCTGAAATTTTAACTGCATACACAAACAGCACACATTGAGCACTTGGGTTTCTGGGGTGGCAGGAGCTGGTGGGTTGGTGTAGGGGTGTGGTTGTGAGGGGAGGGGGCCCTGCCTGCCGTGTTCGGTTCCTTGCGGTCTTGCCCCTGGTGCCGGATGGTGTCTGGCCTGCTGCAACCTGGTAGGGCTGAGGAGAGCTCTGTTGGTTGCTTGTGGACGTGGTTGTGAGTTGTGGTGGGGGAGGCTGCAGCGGTTCTGCAGGCAAAGGCGGGGCTCAGTTTGCCCCAGGTACCATGTGCACTTGGGGCTCCTGGCCAGGTGGGGAATCTTGTGTGGGCCGTTGGTGGGCATGTGTTCACCGTTGGGCTGGCGGTCCTGGCGGGGTCCTGGTCTGTCCCCAGTACAGAGTTATTGCAAGCAGTTCTTGATGATTAATAAAGCGTGCCATTGCAGGGTGAGAATTTGAACTCCACTTGCACATTAACTCTGTCTTTGATGCAATGCCATACAAATACATTGTGTTTTATGCCAAGCCTGCTGACAGCAATCGTAAAAATAAATTTAAAAAATAAATAAAGAGGTGCACAAAAAACAAAAAAGGATTGGGAGACGTCTTGACATCCTGCTGCACACAACCTCACACTCACTCTCCTCTCTTTCTCCTTCTCCTTTCTCCCTCCATCTCTCTCCTCCTCTCTCCTGGTGGGTGTTAAGCGACTCATGTCAGGGGATTTGTGTGTGTCCTCCCACATCGCCCCATTACTCCCCCCCAGGGGGGCGCCTGCACCTCCCTCACCTCTGAGAGCCTCCCCCAGTGCTGCTCCGACGTGCACTGTTGCCTCTTGAAGAACCTCCCCGGCAACGACGGCCACCGCCGCGGACGACGCCGTCTCGTCGTGCCCTGCGTCCCGCTGCCCGTGGCGATGAACCACTCGATGGATGCTGGACGCCAGCACGCCACACTCAGGGCTTGAATGGAGAGAGAGAGCAAGAGAGAGAGGGAGAGAGAGAGAGAGACAGAGAGATAGAGAGAGAGAGAGAGAGAGAGAGAGAGAGAGAGAGAGAGAGAGAGAGAGAGGGAGAGAGAGATTCAGCAAAGAAAAATTAGCATATAATATTATTATATTATAATTATCATTATTATTTGTATTATTATTTGTATTATTATTTGTATTATTATTTGTATCATTATTATTATTATTATTATATCCCTCTCTTATTATTAGCAATAAGAGCACTATTGTTTTTGCTCAGAATTGTATTATTATTAATCTTGTTGGCATTTTTCAGGCTAAAAGTATCTAAAACGCAGCAACTGCAGTATGTACGGACCAGGTTGAGGTTTAGTTGGAACCGCGATATTTCAGACATCTTGTGGTTCAAGTTTGAATGATGTTGATATACATTTGGAGCAGGAATTAGTGGAAAACTGTCAAATTATCCGGAAGTCGAAGGACGCTGGCCTATCTTGATTAGTTTTTGAGCGGGGCGCTTTGTGACAACACCAACCACCGATGTGATATAGTCAAGGCATCGTCTCAGCGTGGTCATTCGCATCCAGGGACTTGCGCGTAGACTGCGTAGTGGTTGCTCTGCGTAGCGTTCTATATATTAACACTTGTTTAAAAAGAGAGACAGCAAGACCCAATGCTGTGTTTAAAGGAAACTCTGAAAATTTTAACACGTTCTGCATTTGACAGAACCCTGAAAACTTTAATTGGTCAAAGAAGGCATTTTTGCACAACAGGAACTTTGTCATAGTGTTAAGAAGTTTTGGAGGAACCGTGTCTTTCTTAAATGTCTGCACTGCAACATCTAGAAATGGTCGTAGTTCTTAAAACGCTGTGATGTCATGAGTACCAAGGAATATGAATTGTGCGTATTATGGTGTGATACCTCTCTTTATTCACTGCATTTAGAACAAAATACTCACACAATGATAACATACTTAAATACTCGAGAATTGTATAATTGTGGAATAGTGGAAATTCAGAAATTGCTGTCGGTACGAAATGGTGAATTTTATAGAAAGTAGGAAAAATGTAATATGTACCTCACATGACTAAACTGGACCCTGTGTATTGCTGCCTGCAGCTATATTTATAATAATAATAATAATAGTGATAATGATTTGTTCTGATTTTTATTATTATTTTTCATGGCGTTTTTCGGGCTAAGTATCTCAAACACGGCAGACACGCACAGACATGGTTGAGGCCTTGTTAGAACTGGGATGTTACGGATTCAGACGTTCATTTTGATCAGTATCAATGTACATTTGGTGGAGAAATTGGTTACTGTTATAACTGTTATAATTCAATCGGAAGTATAAGAATGTTAGCACAATTTGATTAGTTTCAGGAGCGGGATCATCATCTGAAGTTATATAAGTCCAAGTTTCGTCTCTCGGAAGTCATTCACATCCAGGGACTTGCGCCCTGTGGACTGCATAGCGTTCACAGACAACCTGAGCCGGTGCTGCGTTTGATGGAAACTCAGAAAACTGTAACGCGTGCTGCATCAAAAAACCCTGAAAACCCTGCGTTTCACAGAACCCGGAAAATTGTAACACGTACCTTACACGACTAAACTGGACCTTGTTTATAGCTGCCTGCAGCTGTACTTATAATAATAATAATAATAATAATAATAATAATAATAATAATAATAATAATAATAATAATAATATGGCAAATATTGTTTATGCATAATGCTCCATAATATTACCTACAGGTAGTATTACTTTATTACCTCCCTATTAAAAGTTAATTATTGTCAATGTATTCTGTTCAAACAGTAGGTGTGTACATATTTTATTTTATTTTATTTTTTCGTTTTTTTTAATATACTGTATATCTTAACTTTCTGTTCTATCAACTCTGCTGTTGTGATACCTGAATTTCCCGCTGGGGATTAATAAAGTTTTATTTTATCTTATCTTAGACTCATATCAGACTCAGGAACTCCTGTCTTGGAGACAAGTGCACTCAGCTACAGACCACAAGGTACGACATATGGTATTTTAAAAAGTCAAACACCGGATCATTGGCGTGCATGTCTCTCTCTCTATGGATCTACCTGTCAAGCAATCCATCTCGCAGCAGCGTGACTGAGAGCTTCCCAGAGCGATGGAGCCTCAGAAAGTCCACGTCCTCCCTCCAGAGCAAAGAGCTTTCACTGATGTTCAGCCTGTCCAGGTACGTCGTCGTCTCCAGGGGTAACGCGGCCTCACATCGTGGAATGAACAGCACAGGCACACAGAGTCTATTGGATGATTCCTTCTGAGGAATGAACAAGAAAATTAAATCAACATTACCATCTCTGCTTACATTCGCCTCTGCATTTATAACATTGGATGTCCGCCTTCGCCTTCCAGTTGACACCAGGGTTTAAACCAAAAATGTACCCACTAAAATGATTATCTTCTCTGATTTTTCCACACCTCTAATTATTATTATAATTTTTTTTTAATTATAATTTGTGTTATTTTTTCCTCTCTTAAAGCCTTAATTGTGTTTCTGTGGGACCTGATGTGAGGGTGGGAAGTGGGTGGAAAAAATGGAAAAATGTATTTGTTTATTCAGTTACTGTATTTTAATCCTTGTGCTTACAGAATAAATAAATCTTGAAAAAAAACTGTATTACATTAAAATTAAAATTGCAATTGATTTCAGTAGATATCAGCAATTTGTTGCTGTATTGCCATTGAAAATGGGTTTATATTCCCTGCAACATTAACAGGTTTTACCCTATGATAATGTCAAAACCAATTGGCATACAAGTAATTCTGATTTAGTTTGCAAAAATCAAGGTAGTTTTGGGTTTTTAGTAACTTTTCTTTGGTCTTTTTAGAGGCTTTTAGTAACCAGGGAGGAAGGACATTTTTTTGGTCACATTTCTTTTTACCACATTTGATTTTTAACAGCTATGACCAAACAGGGCTGATAAAAACCTCCAAGACGTTCTGAAGATCAGCGTAAATCGAAACGCTAATCCAAAATAGTGATTTGCGTGTAGTACCAAAACGCACATAGACGGGACACACTGGATGATTTACCTGGCTGAGATGTAGCGCGAGGCTCAAAGTTGAAGCAACAGTGTCGACATCCACTTCTGGACCTCCTAAAACCACGTGGATGCTGTGGCCCTCTGATTCCCCTGCCTGGAACACACACACACATGCGCACACGCGCACACACACACACACACACACACACACACACACACACACACAAGAATCAACCACGGGGTGATATTAGGGATGGACGAGTGGATACTGATACTGGTGTAAGGGGGTAAAACGTTGTATTGTATTGGAGAATATCACTCATCCAAAAGTCCAACATCAAGATCTTATAGCCACCATTTCTGATCACTGATACGACGGTACTACAGGAACCGGCTTGAGTTGGAGGAGTGCTGCATTCTGAAACCCAAAGCATGCATAATTATATAACAAAATCTGGACTGCAGGGTTTTGATAAAAACATCCTGTGGTTTATTACTTCAACTGAGCATCACGCTCGTTTGAATTGATTAGTCTGCAGAAATTGCTTCGTTGGATATTGACAATTTAACCATTTAGTTTCTTTACATTGTAACCGAGCCACTGGAGCATCAAACCATTGTAGTTTCATAAATAATAAGACATTTTTAATTTGCCAGAGACTACAGAATCCTCTATTGGAAACTGAAATGATTTTCCCGACATCAGGGTTTAACTGTGTCTTTGCTCTAAGAAGGTCACTTTCTTTTCCCGAAGGTATCCTGTCTTCCAAACGACCGATTTTCTCTGTGCTGGTGATCATTTCCCGGGTGTGCAGTTCTTTTTTGTGGATGTTCCTCCATATCGACAGTTCAGTGACCACAACTCGCTACACTGCTTTATCATCATTTGCTCTCACAGGGTCAAAGATCTTGTTGAATTAAAGCCCAATCAGACACAACACAGAGTAAACAGCACCATGGACAGTGGTGCCAGTTCTGTGAAAAGCTTTATCTTTCTAAGCATCAGCTCACCCACCAGGCCTTTCCGTTAATCAGGGGAGGAGAATGTGAGTGCAGTTGGAGGTGATTGAGTGTTGAGGGTCCTGATAAGAAGATGGAAAAGGACAAAGGGGTGGGGGGGGGGGGTAGAGGCTAGAGGGGTAGGGGAGAGCACGTTCAGAGGGGAGCGGACAGGAAAATATTGGATGGTCGATGACGCAACAAGGAACTATGGAGGAATGGGGAATGTGGTGTTAATGAGATAGGAGAAGATGTGATTAATAATGATAATGATTGGATGATGGCCATATGGGTAATTTGCTTTATAATGTCAATGGCAAAGCGAATAATCATAGAATCGAGTCGTACTATGAGGCAAGAAGTGTGGGTGGGTTCAGACACAGTGGGGTTTTGTGACCGATTTATGTCAACCAGACAAGGCGATTATTTGGAAAGGAAGACGGGGTAAAGGAAGAGAGGAAGGGGAGTGAGACAGAGAGAAAGAGAGGCAGAATGACAAGGCAATCTGTAGAGAGAGAGGGAGAGAGAGAGAGAGAGAGAGAGAGAGAGAGAGAGGGTCGATATTAGGCAGCCACAGAAGGGAAGGGTTGCATTAGCAAGAGACCACTTACTGTCTCTACTGCAGAGAGGGGGGTATCTGTGTGTGTGTGTGTGTGTGTGTGTGTGTGTGTGTGTGTGTGTGTGTGTGTGTGTGTGTGTGTGTGTGTGTGTGTGTGTGTGTGTGTGCGCGCATGCCTGCTTCTGTGCGTGCGTGCGTGTGTGTGTGAGACAGAACAAGGACTATATCAATGCCAGCGGGGAAATGATCAGGATACTGAAAAGCCTACAGTCTAGAATTAATATTTAATATTTATTAAGTCTGTTAATCCACATGCTTGTGTGTGTGCGTATTTATCATCCAAATGATATCTGTGTTGGCTTTATGCTTGTCATGTGTTTGTTCGTGTGTGTAACTTGTTCAAGTGTGTGTGTGTGTGTGTGTGTGTGTGTGTGTGTGTGTGTGTGTGTTCAGAAAGCATGCTCTACTTTCTTAACATTCCTATCTCAATTTTTGATCCTGCCCATCTGATATAGGTTTATCTGAGTTCCTGTTGGACCGTACAGCTTTCACCGCCATCTGCTCGTATCTTACTTCTCTCCCCTTCACTTGTTTTCCTTTTGTTGTCAGTCTGTCAGCACTTAGGTATTTGAATTGAAAAAAGCACGAGTGTAACTAGTTTTTCCGGTTTTCAATAATAGCTACAGTATGAAATAAGAACTAATTTAACTGCCTTTGTGAGTCCTGAGGTGTTTGCATTGGTGTGAGGGAACTCACACAATCTGAATGGATCACAAAAAAACATAGAATTATGTAGAAAAGGCGGACAAACATTGCAAGCAAACAGAATGAGGGGGGGAAAAAAATACAATTTAAGCATAGAGTGTCAGGCTAATCACTGAGGGGGAAAACAATACATCTGAATTAAAAACTTCAATCTAAAACTGGCTTCACACCGAAAACACATCTGACAATTTGATCCTCCCCCTAGCGGTCGTCGAATGAACTGCGTCTTGGCTTCGCATCACAAAATATGTCAGATAAAATGGGAGGGCTTGTCTTTTCCAGTACGAGTAGTTTGCTAGACTTGACATTTACCATTTTCCATAAGTGAGAGTTTAAATTTTCCTTTATATAGTGCTTGCAAAGCACTATATAACATACACAAGATTCACTTATATTTAGATTTATTGATAAAGTTAATAATGTCATCACTTTATACTGTATATGTGACTTACTTACTTCGTTTAAGGCCCAATTAAAATATAAAACTTGATTGTTGTCACGTCCTGTTGTACTGTGAGCTCTGAAACTCTTAGCATGAGTTGGAAAATTTGAACGCATCCCAGAGCCTCCACTGCATGCGGAAATCCCACTACGCAGCGTGTCATAGATTTACGCCTGTGAAAAGACAGCTAGCCATAGGAAGGAATGGACTTCCGTTTTTTTCTTGTCATTTGTCGGATACAGTGTGTAGCGGGCTTTAGACCATAAATTGGTTCTGTGGGTTGGGTGCCTGGTACAAGGGTTAGGGCCTGTGTACAGGGCCATTTTCTCCCAGTCCCAAAACTCAAACTCAGTACATAAGCCACACAACAGGCCTGTGGCGGGCGGCTGCCATCTTGCCCGTCACGCTCCTGCCCTGGCAGCTTCACAATCTGTCCTGCAATTTTACTACACTCATATTAGCTTAGAACACATACACACCCACACAAATCTTACTCCTTACAACACTCCACCAGACCAGAGTCTGCGGGGCAGGAGGGGCGCGAGGGATTCGGGTTCAACATGCCTGGAGGACTTGCACCCCCCACACCCAGCAATTTTAACTGCATTTACCAACAGCACACATTAAGCACTGGGGTTTCCAGGGTAGTGGGGAGCTGGTGGGTCGGGTGGGGGTGTGGTTGGCCGGGTTGGGGCCCGGTGGGCCCCATGCCAGCTGGGTTCAGGTCTTGGCATCTTACCCCTGGTGCTGGGTGGTTTACGCCCAACTGCGACCCGGTGGCGCTCCCCGCAGCACCGCCTGGTGCTTTCCAGGGCTCAGTCGAAGCTGGGGCGTGGGTGTGGATTGCGGTTTTAATAGCGTCTCAGTGCGGCGCTGCTATTTGCGCGGCAGCGCACTTAGCGTTTCAGTTCACTGTTTGCGAGTGCTTTGTGAATTAGGCGCTTGCTTTTTCTGTGATTTTTTTCGCCATTTGAGCGGCCGCAAAAGCTGTGCAATGCTTTTGTGAATTTGCCCCTCTGTGTTGTATGCCAAGCATGCTGACAGGACAGCAAAAAAAAAAAAAAAAAAAAAAGACAAAAATCAATTAACAAATCCAATGCTGATGAAAACACAAACAAAGTGACTTTTGGTAACAATCTGCAACAACTTAGTTATTTAAAGATTCATTGGATCTACTATATCTATAGCAAGTAATACTACAATATCCGCTATGTTTAATATGATTTACTTGTTCTCTTCCCCTGCAGCATCTCCCTGTTACTGCTACCTTCCTTGTCCATTAAATATTAAAGACCAAAAATCAATATTAAAAAATCATCCAGCTCTAATTATTTCAATGCAATTGCTGGTATTACTTTTCACTGAACCTGTGGAAGAAACGTTTCCAGCTGAAAGGTAAAACGAAGAGCTTGGCGATGCACCACCGAAATAATTACATTCTGACCGGCAACAAGTCAAGACAACAGGTAGTCCTTCTTTTAGTTAGAAAAGTGAAAAAGCTTAATTCATGCCGCTCCACTTACACTAATCATTCTGAATGTTGATCTGACGTTAAGGCTTCTTGGACAATAGAAAATATGGGAAATATTCATTTTGTATGTCCTGAATACCCCCTAGAAGTTCATGTTGTTACGAGCTGGATGTACTGTCAGTGCACTGTCACCACAGACCTACTCTCCTATAAGATGCAGTGTTAGATATACTGTACACAAATTAGGGACGGGAGATAAAAATCGAAATATCAGAACTATCTGCCTTTGCAATTTTGTCATCAACATCACGACTCCCAAACTGAAAGTGAATTTACATATATTATACTTCCTCAGAGATCTTGACAGGATCTTTCATTTCAATCAACAGCTAGTCACTGTAATCTTGGATAGGATGTTCCCTGCGATAACTACAGTATCATAAAGAATCAAAAAAAAGACCCGATCTCTTTCAAAAAGAGATTTTCATTAAACATGTCCCTTCCACTAACATGCACAACAAACATCTATAAACGTAGGTAAACTTCAAATGAAAACAAGAGATACAAGTAAATGAGGTGAAGGACAGCGTACACACCGTCCTGTTGACCTGCTCCAAATGACCAGGCAAGAATCAAAGTGCACCCGAAAAGCATTGCAATGTGTGTCCAGGCGCGTGCACGCGTGTGTGCGTGTGGGTGTGAATAGCCGTAAAGGATGAGTACTGGCAGTCCACTCAGCACATTCATCTCGCAGCCCTATGCCAAAGTAGGGAGCGTTAATTAGGGGGAGTTGAAAAGTAAGTTACATGGAAAGAAAGAAATAAAGAAAGAAAGAAAGAAAGAAAGAAAGAAAGAAAGAAAGATTCTGGTAGCACTAAGAGCCATACCAATTATAAGTATGGATGTTCTGGATGTCTGCCATGCACAGAATGAATAGTGGGAGGATGAGAGTGAGGGAGTGAGAGAGAGAGAGAGAGAGAGAGAGAGAGAGAGAGAGAGAGAGTTGAATTAATAGAGACAAACAGGACAGAAAGAGGAAGAGTGGAAAAGAGTGAAAGAGTTGAGGACGGACTAGGCAGAGGTGGTCAGCAAAATGGGGGGTCATTAAACAGTGGCATCAAACAGCGGCACGGGGCAGAGCTGGGAGGAGGTTTAAACGTGTGGGAGAAACCGGGGGAGGGCCAGCGGGGGCGGGGAGTGGGGGAGCCCGCGGTGCTAATAAACATGGCATGTCGTCCACATCATCTGAAAACCTCTGTGACACTCATTAGTCGTTCCTTAACACCCAATTAGCCTGCTGTTCTCTGAGGATTTTTACTTTTCTTTGAGGATTTTTACTTTTTATTTCCTCTTGATATCCACGTCACTTGCGTTCACATCACACACACACTCAAGATATGAGCCGCCATCTTTATTGATATTCTGTTCGCAAACCAAGAGCAGAAATGTGGGGCTTTGAAATCATACAAGTGTATTTATTTTAGTGGCAAATGGTGCTTTGACTGAAACCTGGATGGAAACAGATAAATGCAAAAACAGTAGAAGCAAATGACTCTGTGTGAAGAGAGCAGCACGTGTAAAAGACAACAAGGTGCAAGATTAAACAGGCAGAGCTTCACCATTCACCCAAGTCCCTTGGGACATGGTAGGCCTGATAAAAAGCCTTACTGATGTATGTCTCTGCAATCATCAGGTTGAGCAAGAAATACGACTAACAAATAATAGAGTAGTATATCTGATCTTGTGCAAGTAAATTGTTTTTTGTTTATTTTGATCAGAAAGACAAAATACTGCACTGCAACACAGAAGCAGCATTATTCAACAAATACAGTAATATTACTGGGTTGTTTTAAAGGCGCCTCCAGTCTTTCCAACAAGCAGAAAGCATTGTGCATGACTATGAACAATTATTTTGTTCTAGATCATCTGCAAATGCAAGAACCACATATACATGTATCTGCAGAGCAGAAGGATGCTTAGTGGGAAGGACAGCCTGTGGCTGAACTTGTTGATGTCACACCTCCCTCATTAGGATTCTGCTCCTCATTCAGACGCACACACTGCACAAGCCTGTTGTCTTCTTGTCTTACTGGGTCATCTCCCCTCTATCCTCACTTTGCAGATCTACAGGTGCTTTGCAAAAACACCGGAGGAGGCTCCAGCCTGCAACACAGTCTGTCTGCACGCCACCGTCTCGTCATTCATCGCCAGTAACATCGCATCAACTGGGACCACTGGGTCCGGTCCCACCACTCACCCGCAACCTGCTCCTCACTCCCCGCAGATAGTCCTCCATGTTCGGCCTGGTCGCTGCGGCGCTGCGGAGCTTCCATCCGCCGGGCTGCGGTGATCTGGCTGCGGCCCCCGCTGCGCTCACTGCAGCACTGAGTCTGGATGGTGCTTCCTCCTCCTCCTCCTCCTCCTCCGTGGGCTCACCCACACCGTGCACACCGTGCACACTGTGCGTGTGCGCCGGCGGGGGCGCGCATGATGGATTCAGCCGCGCTCCCTGCCGTGGGGTGTCCCCAGTCCCCACTACACACCGGGAGGATGAAGGCGTGTCGCGACGGTTGTAGCTGGTAGTGCAATCAAGGGCGTAGTTTCCTGGAGGGATGGCGGGGGGTCAACCCCCCCCCCCAGCCCCAGTAATATTATTCTACGATGAATGGGGAAAATATGAACTGCTTTAAAAGAGTGAACACATATTGAATATGAATTGATAGCATAAAAAAAAAAAAAACTGCTGATGTAAACATGATAATGTTCGTTTTCTCATGCAACTCTCATTCGGAAGCAAAAAAATAGCAAAAGAATAGTGGTCTTTTGGTATGTCTTTTCAAAATGTGTGTGTGTGTGTGTGTGTGTGTGTGTGTGTGTGTGTGCATTCTGTGGCAGTTCCCCTCTTGTGTGTAGAATGTTATGTTGTTGTTGTTGTTGTTGTTGTTGTTGTTGTTGTTGTTGTTGTTGTTGTTGTTGTTGTTGTTGTTGTTGTTGTTGTTGAAATGAGACGGTATCCCATAAATTGAGACGAGTGATATCAGACAGTGTCCAAATAATTGTCTCATTCATCTCATTCATTGTCCGTGTTTTTTGGGAGCCTCACCGTGGCCCTCTCCTGGCTTGTTGGAGAGCAGCTTTTAAAACCAGTCTGAGGAGCCAGAGACATGTGAGTTCAAATAAAATATATATATATTTGTTTTATAGTAGACCCTAGTAGACTTATATCATAGATGCTTTGTGTGGATGTGTCCTCTTGAATAGTGGATGAAATTGTTGGACTTTGCTGCTATCTGACCCCTAGACCTGGGTTGTTACCAATTCAGAAATTAAAACATTTTGTTCACCTTCATTTTAAGGGCTTTTAGTAATTGTAGAGAAAAGGTTGTTTGTGTACAGTATATACAATTCTACATTCTCGACAGGTCATTTGACCACTTCTTCATAATCAGAACCAGTTATAGATGGTAATTCAAGGCTGTTGATCATTTGTTAAAATGTTATGTTACAGTTTATGTTTGTCTACCGGGTTGTACAAAGCTTTTGACTCTTTACTTCACAATTTTAATTTTCATCGCCCAAAATTATAAATGGCTATGGTTATAAATGTAGGATTATAATACTGACTTTGTTTTAAAACAATAATACTTTGTATGTATTATGACATTGATTGTTTATTTTTTTGGTTTATTTTATATAATCTATCCATCCATCCATCCATCCATCCATCTATCTATCTATCTATCTATCTATCTATCTATCTATCTATCTATCTATCTATCTATCTATCTGTCTATCTGTCTATCTGTCTATCTGTCTATCTGTCTGTCTGTCTGTCTGTCTGTCTGTCTGTCTGTCTGTCTGTCTGTCTGTCTAGCCATCTGTCCATGGTTTGATCCTCAAGCATGGGCCAGTGTTATCCATCCGTGGAATTTCCCCATGTGACCTCCAGCTCTATCGTCATGCATGCGACGAAAATTCATCGATCCATCACTCTCTCACAGTCTTTCTTCCGAGGCGACCGACAGATTGTTCTTGCTTCTGGACCATTTCCTATTTTACATCCATCCGCCAATGCCATCCGAGGTTACCATGTCGTCACCACAGTCCCAAACGGGTTCATTTTGCATTGGGAACAGTTTGTGTTAATTGATTTAAATGGCTCTCTCCGCCACAATGCGCCCCTTATGACTTGGAGAGGGGTCCTTAAGATTATTATTATTAGTGTAATTGCCATTACCCACACACTTTCCTTCTCTCAATGCCAGAGAGGAAGAATATCTTTGCCCTAAAGCTTAACAAATAATTATTACATTCAGGAAACAGACGACCCCCACGCACACACGCGCGCGCGGGCACGCACACGCACGCACACACACACACACACCCACACACACACACACACACACACACACACACACACACCCACCTTAAAGTAGACCCCCTCCTGGCGACCCTCATTTCCCGCCGCTCTCTTTCCGCGGCGTGCCGCTTGTAATTTATGCAAAATTAATTGATACATCTCTTATAATTGATGTGCTGTACACTTAATGAGTAATTTATGTAATTAGTCAATTAAGGATAATTCCAGCATATGTCGGTATGCCCAGAAGGTGTGCTTTACAACTAGTTATTTGTCCAGGAGTTCGGCGCCATAGACTACCTAATTAATTTTGTTATGCAGATGAGCCGCGGTGTCTACTTAACGGCCCCCTTTGTGAAAACAGATTTAATATTGATCTTTCAAGGAGGGCGCTTTCCCCGCGTTCGCCTCCGAGGGCCGCGGAGTTTCACAACTCATTTCCCGAGCGCCAAAAAAAAAAACCATTCGAATCATAAAATAAAATAGAATGCGACACAAAACATCCATTTGCTTCGTTTATTATTGGTCCCGTGGACCAAAAAGGGATTTTTGCATGCAACTGACACTTGTTTAAAAAAAAAAAATATGCCCCGTTTTTGACACGCTGCTGACCTCTGGAGTGGGCTTGAAGGACTGGTACCGCGGGGGATGTGCGCAACATAATTCATTGGCACAGTTTGAATATTCATAGCTGACACGACAAGCTTAATTACATTGTGGACTTCCCTCCGAGGAGGCTAAATCACGGAAGGCTTAATTATTTTAATGTATTCGGGGGCTCGCGGGGCATCGGGGAGTCATGACACCTGGTCACGCGTGGGGCCTCTGTTGTTCTGGATAAAAACACGCAGGGATTGGAGTTTGTTTACATCCTTGTAGGATCCACCGGAGAGTGTTTGAACAGACGGACAGCCGGACAGCCCTCTCAGCAATTAATCAACATAGTGTGTGTGTGGGTGTGTGTGTGTGTGTGTGTGTGTGCGTGTGTGTGCGTGCGTGTTTTTGTGTCCTGACGCTCCTGCTTACGAGAGTTAGACGGAGGGATCTATTGTTTCAAAAGTCTTTAATAAATGTTGAATTATGAATGCATTTTGGTTAATTTGTCTATGGGCGTAACCCTATATACACACACCTTAGTTTATACAATGTCCTCCAGAAAATAGAATAGTTTTAATAAAATCGATTCCAAAGTTTTAAGCCTTGTGCAGCCCACTGTGACGCGGAAATCGGAGCTCCGCGTAGTACCACCAAATCCGCCGTCCGCATCGTTCCCAAATTTCATCTTCAATCCTTTCAGTTGTACGGTTTTTATTGATTGATTTATTTTTAATTTTTTTTTACTGCCCTCACACTATTATTTCATATGATCAAATGCGGCCACATCAATGAGGCTGCATTTCAAAGAGATGTGATATGTATTTAAAGTCACAACACAAGTCGGCATAATTCATCCCCTTCGTTATTACGCGCAGGAGGAGACCCCCCGCCCCCTGACACCCCCGACCCCCCCCCCCCCCCCCCCCCCACACACACACACACACACACACGCACACACTGACGCACACGCACGCTGTTTCCCCTAAGTGACTGAATGATAACGGAGCAGGGACCTGCAGGGGTCCTCACGCACGATGCCAAACTTACAAAAGAGGTGCGATGCGGGAGGAGCGCACACAAGGAGAGGAGCCAGAGAGCATCAGCGAGAAGAAGCCCCCCGGTCCGAGCGTCACACACCTTCTGAGCCTCAGAAAAAAAGTGAAAACGAAAACAAATAACAACGGACCCGTCACACTGGCGTGGACACCGTGAGGAAGCCGCTGCGACCGAAGGGACCGAAACCGCGAGTTTCACGCGCGAAGAGGGACTTTTACGCACGGCGCCCACAGGACGAGGAACTTTTTCTGTGATGCCTGAAAGACCTCCAGGATTTCACCCTCAGGTCACCTCTTCACTTTCAGACGGACTTTAATCTGATGGCAGAGACTTTCGGACAATGCGCGTCGAATGGTGACTACACTGTTGCAGACTATGGTGTTGTGTTCGTCTGACCAATTTTACTAGGACATAAGATTGAAGTCTATTTTTTTTTTTTTTTGTTAACATTCAGTTCTGTGAAGAAAACTGAGACAAAACTATGCCCCGTCCCGGCAAAAACTCCTACAGCGACCAGAAGCCTCCCTACTCCTACATCTCCCTGACAGCCATGGCCATCCAGAACTCCTCCGAGAAGATGCTCCCCCTGAGCGACATCTACAAGTTCATCATGGACCGCTTCCCCTACTACCGGGAGAACACGCAGCGGTGGCAGAACTCCCTCCGACACAACCTCTCCTTCAACGACTGCTTCATCAAGATCCCCCGGCGGCCCGACCAGCCGGGGAAGGGCAGCTTCTGGGCCCTGCACCCGGACTGCGGAGACATGTTCGAGAACGGGAGTTTCCTGAGGAGAAGGAAACGCTTCAAGCTGCTGCGCTCCGAGCACGGCATGGCCTGCAAAAGCTCTCCAATGATGCACTATTTCCACCATCACCACCACCACCACCACCCGGGGAACAAGCTGGGCGCAGCGGCAGCATCCGGGCACCCGCATGACCTGCACCCGGCGGGGCCCACCGGCACCGGGCGTCTGCCGCACTTCCAGGGCTACGGGGGTCTCACCTGCTCCCAGCCCGGGGGGTTCAAACACCCGTTCGCCATCGAGAACATCATAGGTCGGGACTATAAGGGTGTGGTGCCCCTCACCTCCGTCATGCACCACCTGGGCTACCCTGTGCCCCCGCAGCTCAGCAGCGTGGTCAACTCCATGTGGCCCCACGTCGGGATGCTGTCCGAGTCGATGGGGAGCGCCCCGGTGCCCACCGCGTCCGAGTACGCGCCCTTCGGCGTGTCCATGAAGGGCCTTTACCACAGTGCCACGATGCCCGCCGTCCCCGTGCCGATCAAACCCACCCCTTCCCTGGGTACGGTGCCCGGGCTGACGGGGGTGCAACCCGGATCGGCCCCTCTGTGCGCAGCGGCCTCGATGCTGGAGAAAAGCGACCCGCTTGAGGGGAAAGGCAACCCGCTGCACCCGGCTCTGCTTCTGTCCTAGTAGGGGGGAAAGGGCGCATCATTTCGGCAAAAATAAGAATGATTTTACACCGAGTGCCGCTGCAGGAAAGGTGCGACAAATTAAGATTTTTTTTTTTTTAATTATTGAAATTGTGCTGTTGTTTGAATATCATTGGAATACTAATTTATTTGCACAATTAATGAGGGCATAATGGGCACTTGACTATACAATCAGAAAACCAGATAAACCCAAAGAATGTTTTATTTATCGGATCATATAAACTAAATCGTACTATGTTTCCTCTTGCTCTTGCTTCTTCAATGAACGTTAGCTTTTTATTATTTTTATTGAATTTTAGGCCCATCAGCCCTAATGTTTATAGATTTATAGGTTTATAGGCCTATTGAACTTATTTTTTTATTTTGCGTTGCTTAGCGATGTGGAGTGCATCTTAAATGTTATGCCTGGATCATAATGCTATTTATCTGAAAGTATTTATAAAGAACTTGAAACGAAATCTTTTTGGTTGTCTGAGTCACTTAATGCTGGATTCCTTTTCATTTATTAACCTCTGGGCTCTCTGCAGTGTTCGAAACGGTTTAGAGTAAAAGTTTATCAAATCTTTTAAAAGAAAATGTTCAAGGGGAAAAACGTATAACGTTTAAAATAAATAGTTAAGTAAAAACAAAGTGGTCTTTTAGGAAATTCCATGAGATGATATTTTGTATTTGTAGCTCTCAGTTTAAACCAATGGCCTCACTAAAATGTTTTCAAACCTTGAATTGAATGCTGGGTCTCTTTTTTTGTTGTGTTACTTTATTAACCAAGCACATTATACTATTTCTCACTCATTATGTCCTGGGGGAATTTGACAGTGAGCTTTGGACAAACAAGTGTGAAATTCACCAGCAGATCAAACCGTTCGTCCACCTGTAGCTCTAATCACAAATTAAAATAATAATTAATAAAAAAAACAGAGAAATGATTTAATCAATTATATCCATAGAGAGAAGAGAGCTTCCTTGTAAAAAAATATGAGTTCATTTTGGCTTTCATGTTTGGTTCACATCACAAAGTTGGCCGTATTAGAGGTCTAAAGATTTGGCAAAATGAAGACCGAGGGTGTCTGACAGTGCTCTTGTGGCGTTATTAAATAAGCTCATTTGCAAACAAAAAACAAAACAAACCGAAAGAAAAAAGAAACTATAAGGATTGCTTGGGGCACTAAATCCAAACTATTTGTGCAAGATATCCACAATACAAGAACTCCTGAACTTTATTGTGTGCGTTTGTATTCTACTGATGCATGAACATCCATAAGTTCATTTCAAAGCATTCATTCTGCATGCATTAATTCATGCATTTATTCATGCATTTATTCATGCATCTATTCTTGCATCCATTCACGCAAGCATGCAGAGCAACAGTCCATGTGTGTTGTGTGCGACCATCGGAAGATAGATGGCTATGACCGGCTGACACTCTATATCTCCATAACTTCAAAAGCTGGGTAATGCCGCTGGATCAAGTTGTTGCCTCTTTTGTTCTCTCTCTTTTTAACATAACCCAGCTTTGAAGACGGTCGTCCTCTTCAGTGGCACAAAGCGCCAGGTCCAGCCCACTGGAAATGACTTATGGTCAGGCTCCCGTCTCCCCTGTTTAGCATCGCAAAGGAAGCTGCAGCCCTCACTATCGTCGCACCAGCCTCTGAACAAATATTTAAGATGCACTGTAGTGGAGGGTGGAGGAGAGGGGATGCGTGGGAGTGAAGAATTCTAGTCTGTCTGGGTGTCACGGCTTATGGGGAGGATACATATGGATGCAAAATTCATCTTAAAAATATCTTTATTTGTTTTATTTTTATTAATGCTTTAGTGGGGTTTTTTTTTATATACACACAGTTACAATCTGTTTTGTCCACCATTTACTTTCACTCTCAAACACTGAACACATCCTCACACACTTTCTCAACCCCCCCCTCTCACACAAAAACACACACACACACACACAAACACACGCACACACACACACACACACACACACACACACACACACACACACACACACACACACACACACACACACACACACACACACACACACACACACACACATATACTCAGAAACACACAATCTCAGCAATATACTTTTACATTCTAGTTAAAGATTATACTACAGCAGACAATAGCAAGATAATATTTGTGTGTGTGTGTGTGTATGTGGCATAATTCCCTGATCAGCAGGCTTCAATGTCTTTAACAGCTCTGCTGCATTAGCGTATAATTAAATGGCACTAATTAAGACACAATAAGAGGTGTAATAATATTGCTATTATGACCCACCGTGCACCTCTGTCTTTACAGCACGACAATTTAGAGGCTCCCTGAATCATAATGTCTCATGAGGCTCTCCTACATGAGTGTGACGAGAGGTATAATCTCATTTTTGACACAGTGATATGATTCTTAATTTTTGAGGCAGTTTTATGAATTAGTTGGTTATTACTCACACTTATAGCTCCTCCTGAGTAGCTACTTAGACTTAGGTTGGTACTCAGACTCATATTTGTGTGTGTGTGTGTGTGTGTGTGTGTGTGTGCAACAAGTATGGAGAGAGAGAGAGAGAAACGAATAACCATTTCAAACATCATGTGAGTTATTCCATATTCCGCAATGCAACATTAACAGCATATGTCACGAGAACAAACCAATATAAAACATTCACTACATGACACCCAAATACAAATCTGTTCATAGTTGCAACCACTATTATTTCCCACAATCGATGAGAAAAGAAGAATAAAACATTCTTTCAGAAGTAAAAAGGCATTGTACGCATTAATTTATCGCACCATGCTATAAGGTTGAATAAATTTTCAGACGAGGCTTACTAATCCTGCAATGTACAAAATGAGACACACACACACACACACACACACACCCACACACACACCCACACACACACACACACACACAAACACAAATACAAAGAAACACACACACCCACACACACACACACACACACACACACACACACACTCACACTCACACACACACACACACACACACACACACACACACACACACACACACACACAAAGACACCAGACACAATGAAATGCAACGAAACTGATTTATTTTTAACGCTGAGGGACAGGGAGTAAGGGCTGAACTTAAACAGAAGAACTTCGTCACAAACTGAAAGCCTTTGTTCCGATTATCCGCTCAAGTTGATTTTGGTGTTCTCATTTCATCGCTCAGCTTCACCCAAACTAATGAGACAAAATTCCCTGTTCAAAAGGACTGGTTAGGGATTGGTGAGGTTTGCATCAGCTCCCGGTCATGGTGCTCACTGCTCATATGAAGCCCAACTTCAGCCTGTAATTGAAGGGACGCTGTCCGTGGTCCTGATCCCTAACCTCTGTGGAGAGTCTTGATGACATATGGGCTCCATTACACACACGCACGCACGCATGTACGCACACACACACACATACACGCACACGCACGCACACACACACACACACACACACACACACACACACACACACACACACACACACACACACACACACACAATTTCCAAATGCTTTATGATTATTTGAATATTGATTGTGATACTTCTATGAGAGTAAACCATGATACTGTAGCTTCTGGTGAAACATTTTTCTTGGAATTGAGAAGCATAACTTGATTATCTGAAACAGTGCTTTTGTGAATGGATAAGAGTAAAGATGGCAATTAAAATAATGTCGACACTGTAATTCAGAAACTACATTTTTCCATTTTTATCTCACATCCCTACTTGCAGATCAACATTTTTTTGGTCCAAACCACCCAGGGTTTACAGGCATGATCAGAAGAAGAAATTATATTTCATTGAAATAAGGCAAATAGCCTTCACAATATATACTAGTAAGGACCGTTCACGTAAACAAAAGCGGAACAGATGTAAATATGGAGGAACTTTTTCTTGTGGGGGGAAAACTGTTTAACATGAGTAATAGGAGTTTGAAATTAATAATACGACTCTTCAGAATGAATAAAACATTTAGGTCGGAGGGCGTTTTTTTTGTCGACCTTAGAGGAGAGACGTTACAGTCTTGAATAGGCAATGATACATTAGCAGTAATTACCCACACTTCATTGGGGCCATGGTGGCAAATTCTACATGCGTTTTCCTTAATGACCAACAAGAGGAAGCCATCATAATGAGCAGCTTAATTCATTAATCTGCAACGTCTCAACAACCCTACACACACACACACACACACACACACACACACACACACACACACACACACACACACACACACACACACACACACACACACACACACACACACACACACACACACACACACACACACTTAAACAAACTTAAGGACTCTTAAAAATATTATTTTTGTTCCAGACACTAGGCTTTATTTCAGCAAACTGCTAATATCGAGTGACAGAAAATTTGCATGAACATATAATTGCATTGATATATTCCTTGTTCTATCACACAGTTTGAATGATAATTAGAATTATCCTCAACTAACATGTACTGTCAGTCTAGGGGTTAGACTGCATTAAAATGGCATCACGTGTTCACTGTGTATAGAAATGGAGAGGGAAAATAATAGATAATATTAACAGATAAGTGTCACCCATGAGTGAAATTACTTTAAGGAGCCCTTGTTATTGAAATTTACAATGCGTCAAATTGCTTCATTTGAAAGCTGTAACTGGAGTACATTAGAAAAACTGTCTTCATGGAAAATGAACTTGAGAGCTCTCCCTTGCTTTTATAACCAGTGTAAATTGAAATTAACTAGAGAAAAAGATCGGGAAAGCTCGAGTGACAAAGAGAAAAAAAAAGAATAACTGAGAATGTGTAACTGGGATAAGCAGTACAGGAAGCAGAAATGGGGGAGAGAGAGAAAGATAAAGGGGGTGAGAACGTCACAGAGAGTCTGGCCCTCCTCTCACAGAATTTATGAAGTTCTAATATTCTTAAGAGGTTTGCTCCGCACCCTGACGTGTCACAGATTACATGTCACCCGTGACCTCCTAATGCAGCCCGCAGAGAAGTCTGTACCTCGAGACCTTGAGACGAGTGGAGGGACAGAAAGAAAAAGAGAAACAGACAGAAGCGAGACAAAAAAAAAAATCTCTTATTTCAATTAATTTTCTCAATCTAGCTTATATAAATAAAATAAATAATAAATAAACAAACAAACAAATAAATAAATAAATAACACAAGCAGCTACTGTACAGTATAAGGACCACTCACCATAAACAACAAAACAAAACAAAAACTGTGAAAATGCATTTTCACGTTAATTAATATAATCTAAATTTAACAATACCTGAAAAAATAATTAAGGCATTTTTCATAATAAAATCTATATTGGTGTTAAGCTACTTTGGATGGAGAAGCTCTCTCTGCTTTACTGTAAACGAGTGTAATCCAACATCTTATGAAACCGTGTAAAATGATATATGTTTGAGCTCGTGGAGATCCAAGATCTCAGATCTTAAAGACATGAAATTGCAAAGCGAGGCCAACTGATTCAAACTTTATATCTTTTTACATAGTGAAACAGGACGAAGTTCATAAAATAAAAGGTGCTCAAACTTGTCGAGATGGGTGACCAGCTTCCTCAGTGCCTCGCACAACGCAACTTCACATTCACATTCAACAGCACCATGATGCTCAATAATGCAATGTTCTATTTTATGCCGCCTTGATTCCCCCACATATGGGGCCAACAGAGGCAGGAAATAAAGTAGACGACATAAATTAGTCGCGAGATGAGATTTGAGAATACCCGACTCATGCTCAGATAGGTTGGCTGGGCTGGAAGAGGAAGAATGGGAAGGCCTCTCCTCGAATTTCACTTGCTTGTTGAACTTGCCCGGGCCTGCCGGGGCTGTTTGGAGTGGCCAAGAATGTACAGTACTTCCCATTACCCATTACAGTACTCCAAGGTACTCCATTTTAGCGTCCTCTTTTTCATCTAGTGTGTGAGTGTGTCAATACACTGAACAGGTCTTCAGATTTCTTCAGCTCCTTCTTTATAGCTGTGGTGCACCATGTCTCTGTAAAGGAACTTATTTTCTCCCGTACCCACAGTATTGCACCTCTTGCCGTTGAACATTACGAAGGATTAAGATCATGAAGCCGAGTGAGACTTTTCTGATAATCTCCCACCACAAAAGTACTCATAGTTCCATCCTTGGTTTGGTGACTTGTGGATACAAAGACCACAATGGATTCATTCCACTGGATCTCTCCCGCTCACCCAGTCTACAGCATGAGTACTCCCAAAATGAAATCCTGCCCATGACACGCCAAGCTGCTCAATGTATTGCAAACATCAAGCAGCAATCGAACAAATACTATAAACATCTTAAAAAAACAGTAGCTTGAAGAGCATACAACCTAAAATGCATACAATGAATGGACAGAAATAAAACCAAGTCAACATAGTTTTGTCCGTATTCAAAATGGACAGCTTCCCTAAACACTATTTAAATAAATATGTTTGTCTTTTGCTGCCTCTGTCGACCTATTCTTGGATTGATTCCCCTTACAGAAGGCAGAATGCTGAAAGTGAAATAGCCTTTTTTTTTTTTTAATTCGTCATAAAGTTCCCAGCCGATTTTGGAGCCAGAACTTCCCAGTTCCGTCGGCTTATACTGCACCCAGTCCCCGTCCGGTGTAGCTCCCGAGTTATATAACGCGGCGGAGCAGTATATGTGATTCACTGCGACGAGGCAGCAGGCATACGGCCACATCTGCTCCTATCTGGGTAATGGCCGCCTCGATATATTCACTGCTGCGGGTCTTTAACAGAGGGACGAGGGCACGGTTTAGCGCACAAGTGTCGACAGGCGTCAGCGGCAGCCAATGAAAAGGCCATCTGAGGTGGATTAGCATACTGGCACCAGGCCTGGAGACAGAGCGAGGCTGTCCAGGGAGAGAGAGAGGGTCATAACAACGGAACGACATCACTATAACTCCATCACTGGATCTTTTGGGGCCATATTGTGTCTTACTTTCGTCAAATAATCTCTTCTGTCCAACTTAGTTTTGGACTCTCGCTCCCCAGCTTTGATATATTTATTTGAATCGATCACCTTCTGTCTGTCCGTCCAGCCGTCCGTCCGTCCGTCTGTCCGCCTGTCCGCCTGTCCGCCTGTCCGCCTGTCCGTCTGTCTGTCTGTCTGTCTGTCTCCTTTTATATCTACAATCCTCATATTGGTTCCCTACAAACTGTTTTGTTCTGCCTCCATCCTTTCTTTCATCCACCACCCCTTGGTCTCCTTTGCTTCCTTTTGTTCCCATTCTCTCCCCCCTCCCGTCTCTCTCCGTCTCTCTCTGATGGTTCTCCCTCCTTCCACCCCTCCCTCTGGCAATCCCCTCTCTCATGCTTTGGTGATTCAGTGCTCTGGGGTCAAACATCTACCTGCCCCGCTTGCCGAAGTGAATTGTCTGCGCTCCGTCCTCTGAGTAAGGTCTTCTGATGCAGATCACATCATTTCCAATCTGCCATCCGTTTTTAATGGGCCAAATTATTCTACCTTATTAGCCGTTATTACACTTAATCACAGATTTAAAACGGGTCAGCGGTTCAGCCGCTCTGGCCTCCGTCCCGTTTCTCCTCTCTGATTGCCCCTCTCTCGCCCCCTCTCCCCCGTGTGCCGAGTCCAGACGGAGAGAAAGTTTTTGTTGGTCCATGCCAAGAAACTTTTTTTTTTTTTTTTCCTGGTATTACAAGAAGTTAAATGCCTTTTAATAAAAATGAGTGCCCATATATTCAGCGGCTTAACAATGGAGATCACATACTTACAAAAGTGTGACATTGACTATCTTCCTGATTAGACTTTGTACTTGGAACTCCGCATCTCGTCACAATGTCAGGACGTAATCATTGGGAGAGTTTGCAATAAAATCTCACGGCAAAGATTTGGCCTGACAGTTTATTCTAGCAGTCGCTGGTCATGCCAAAGATCTTCTTGAAAAACTAAAGTGAGAAGGACTTCTTCAGTCAGGGCACAAACATTTTGCCAGGATCGCTAAATCACTGACATCTCTTTTTGTATAAAACTTGGAAAACAATTATGCACGTCTCCAATTTAATAATTTTCCCATTTTTTGGTGTTATTAATGTGGATTATGATTTGGAAAATACAATTCCAACATTGTTTAGTATACAAGTGTTAGCGATATGAAGCGAGGGATACTTTTGACACAAAACTCAATCTGCCTGTTATTTGCAGGCCTATGTTTTACGTCTGATCAGAGCTGGTTTATGTTATTCCATAAAAAACTTGTGAGAGTTTGAGAAATCCCTCGCAGCATACATCCAATTCGTACCGACAACACAGTAACTTCTTTGGGACACTTTAGATTTAAAGGTGAACTTTTGACTCAATAGAATTAGATTTGCTCCGATTTTTCATAAACAGAAGTCAGTAACTAATCAGGAGCGCGAATTGAACAGCACAAAATAAAAAAAAAGGCTTCCATCAAACTGATAGAGTTGCTTTTACAGTACGGTTAATAATTGCAGACTAAGCCCCCCCCCATTATTCATGTTATTCTTTATCGTGTGTGACACTGTTTGTGTCAACTTGACAACGACGATAAATGAGGAGACCGATTCAAAAGAGTCGCGTATCGCGTTGAAGAGGTTGCAGAGCGCCGGCTCTTCCAGACGTCAATCACACCTTTGTGTGGTTGCAAGGTAAAAAGTTCTCCTCTGGCCCCGGGTGAGCATCTCGAGGGATGAGGTTACAAAGCTTCCAGTTCCCAAAGTGATGCATAAAAAAAAAAAATAAAAAAAATGACAAGGCCCGAAAAAATGCAGATGGAGCACAGAAGCACGGTGTACAATGTGAGCTTTGTCTCCAGGCAGCGGTGACTGGAGGGTTTGCACGTCACCACCGCCTTGCTTTGATGTCGTCCCCTTGAGGATTACACCGAGAAATCAACTTTTTTTCCCCTGCGTTGTGTGACCTTTCATACGTATTTATGTGGGTTTCGTAGGATGCGTCAGAGTGGGTGTGTGTGTGTGTGTGTTTGTAGGGTCTTGACAAACTGTTTTGGACTCTAGCCCACTACTTACCAGGCCACGAAGGGACACAACATATTTTGAATGAAGAGCTCCAGAACAAAGAGGTTTTAACACTAATGAACTAGACAACAGCGGAACATTTGGCAACAATGCCGGGTTCTCTCGTTAGTATTAATTGCAGCAGTGACAGCGGTTAAAGGCAAGGTCCTCCCCTGACTTCCAATCATTTATCTCTCCATTACGGAGAGCACTCAGGGTTTTATTGGAGTAATAAAGACGATCTACACTCCAACAAAAAGCCATCTGACCCCTGGGAACCCCGGGGGCCCGTGTGCCCTCATGTATTCATCATATTCATGTACACACAGACACACACGCACGCACGCACACGTACGCACGCACGGGCGTGTGCGCGCGCGCACACACACACTTGAAAGAGTATAAAGCTTTGTTATAGTATTTTTTTTTACGTTTTTGTCTTTTCTTTTATATAAAAAAGCTGTCAAGACTATATGAAATGTACATGTAAATCAATACCTACAACTCGTTTGATATTACTGCATGACAAATATAACACTGCCCTCTAGTGGCGTACACATTTAAGAAGCAACTATTTTGAATGGTTTCCAGTTGGGCCTCAGTGTATTACAGTGAGTGGTTATAGTTAATTATAAACATTTTGTTTGAGCACACTACCTTTAAGAGCATATAGTAATCCATTAGCCTTAATTAATCCATTGGTAAAGTTATATGTTTTATAGGCCCTGTTTACACCCGGCATTTGTGATGGGATCTTGTGATTGGATCACCAAAGATGCATGTTAATGTCAGGTGTACAACGGGGTGATAGTGAAATGTAGAAAGGTGTTTACATGTACTACTAGAACACATTAATTCACTATTACTAGGCCTGTGGGGTAACCTTTGATTAAATTTGTTTTTGTATGCTTTCAGTAAAGCCAGATGCCAGCTGTAATAGCGTATTTGCGTTAATATGAAGATATTTCCCATAAATTCAGCTCACAAGCAAATATGTAATTGCCAATAGGGCAAAAATCTTCTCGATGGAACAAAGATCAAAGTAAACTAACCCTAGCCTTTCACCTCTGTTTCCAGTAGATTTAAGTACTGAGCAGATTCCACAGGACACAGGGAGTCAGTATGGCTTTTAAATAAGCCACAGTATGACACTGAAAAGAGACAAAATACAATTTTTGTGTTGAAAATTAACTATATGCAAATCTATGTGAAATCACAATAAACAAATTACAATATATCACTTGAACAGCTAAATGGCTGAATATAACCAAACAAGTATCAGAAATAATGAGTTACGGGCTAAATTGTTTGGTAGAAGCCCGCGGTGGGCTTGGCAAAAGTTATGGACATAGTGCACATAGAGTGCACATGAGGAGTTTTTCCATTTAGTTGATCCCTCTGAATTGCTTGGTTTGGAGCTCCTGTGGCTTGGAGGCACCACTCTTGTAGATTAACCACTTTTGGATTACTGTACCAAACCTTTACAAAATAAATTACTTTGGTTTCACTTCTAAATATAATATTTTTTTGTTTTATTCTATTAATTATTATCATAGGTGTAAGCTATGAACATACCATTATACATACTATAACAATTTGCAATTACATTTTTTTAACAATTGTCCAAGTTAAATTTTCTGAAGAAGTAATTGTATTAAGCTAGTAAGACCTAGATGAGTCTCACTGCCCATTCAAGGTTCTTCAGTACAAGCAGGGCAGTGTGTGTGCATGTGTGTGTGTGTGTGTGTGTGTGTGTGTGTGTGTGTGTGTGTGTGTGTGTGCGCGTGCGCCTCAGGTCCTTATCCACTCTGGATCCCCTGCTGGTCTTTGAGGTGGCTGTCTGGTATCAGTGGGCGTGGGGTGCGTCTCTCTTTCAAAGGTCTTTGAACCACAGCTCAGTACCCTGACCTCAATGTTCAAATGATGATTGCATTGAGTGCACTTATATACACATTAACAATCCAGTTCTAATCAGGATATCCAAGTACGACGGTTATGAATTTGTGCATGTAAACATCATATCCAAATTAGAATCACTGGGAAAAGCTTGTGATGAGAGTTTTCCAAGAATCCTTTCCTGGTACAGTAGAAAGACATCTCTTTATAGTCTAAAATCTGCATTAATTGGTTCTTTTTGGTTCTTTTTTTATTGCTAGTATATATAGTATAGTATAATATAGTATTTTTAAACATCTCTACTAGCAGCATTGAGAGAAGCTGAAAGACCATTGACTAGTGGTTGTCTCAAGTAATAAAATAATATTTGCATCAACTTGTGTAACTGTGGTCACTATTCAATGGGAAAGATACACCTGTACTAAATCTTAACTTGATAGGTAGAGCCGGATATGCACCCAAACAATATGACACCATGCTGTGGTGTGACGTTGCTTTTAAAGGCCACCCCCACCCATGGAGACCCTGTGCATGCGTCTGAATGCACAATGTGCGTGTGTGTGTGTGTGTGTGTGTGTGTGTGTGTGTGTGTGTGTGTGTGTGTGTGTGTGTGTGTGTGTGTGTGTGTTTGTTTATGTGTTTGTTTATGTGTGTGTATCTGTGATGGGTGCCTTTTTTAATGTGCGTGTGCCTAAATATGTGTGTCACATTTTTCCGCCGTGCGCGGGCGGATGACCAGTGACGCAGAGCCTGACATTACGTTTCTTAAATACCGCATCACTGGCCATTCATGATGTAGAGAGCGTTTCTAAGAGGTACACACAGCGCACAACTATACAAGGTAAGGATAAAGATTCTAGCTTTTTGGAGGTTTCAGAAACACAAAGTTAGTTATTTAGACGATTATTATTTTCAGTTGAATTCCATTTGCAGCCTGTTTGTTATTCGTGACTTGTGGTGTTGCTGCTTCATGCTTTGTTTCGCTTTTTTGGCCAGAGTCGTAACCCTGAATGCATCTTCTGTGTAAGGATATCAACCATCAGCACTCGCAGTGGTAATCTCGTGGAAGAACAACAATGTGGCTGATGGACAAGATCCGAGACAGTGTGGAGAGCATTCCCCTGGAGCTGAGCCGGTACATGGGGAAGAACGAGGAGGACCCCCGGCTCTCTGCCAAGGCCAGGCTCTCCAACAAGCTCAACAACAATGTCCTCACTCCAGACAAGATACCAGAGTTCTGTCTCCCTCCACGCCTGTTCAGGAAGGGCCCGCAGGTGACCGCTGAGATGACTCCAGCTTCCCTGCGTGGCGAGAACCAGACTCACAGGAGCAACATTCCTTTGGACAACAGCGCCGAAAACCATCCAGGGTGTGTAATGATAGGGAAGGCAAAGAGGAAACCGCTGCCATTTTCTGCGGAGGGATACGGCCTGGCGGGGATGTACGAGAGCCCAAACACTCGGCGGAAAGAGTCGCTGTTTCATGCTAAGCGCCCTAGTTACCTGCTGGAGAGAAGACTCCCCGCAAGCACTTCCAAACCTGCGCATGGACGAAGCCTGCCCCAGAAAACCAGGACCTTACCGGGGTTTCTTCCTTCGTTCCCATCCAAGACCCTCTCTGAAACTGGGAGCACCGAGAGCGACACGCGTTCCTCAAACGGCTCCACCGCCCTCGGTTCCCCGTACAGTCCTAAATCCTCCTTCCACATCTTGGTAGAAAACACTGAGCATGCCACTGCTGAACCACCCCGTTCAGCCAGAGAACAGAGGAGGAGGTTACAGAGGGAGGCATTACCCCCAACATGTTCTCCTCAGAGCCCATCGAGCAAAACCCTCGTCCCTCCCGTTCTCTTCCCATTAGACATTCTCCACTGCCAGGAGCGACTTCAGCGTGAGCACGTCCTCCCTCTGTTGGGCTGCGGTAAAGTCCGCCTCTCTGCTGAGCGGACCACCACCTCCTCCTCCTCCTCTGCCATCGCATCCCTCTCCACAGTTCGAGTTCGGGTGGTGTCCGTGGAAGGCCTTCGAGACCACGGGGACCTACGGCCTCTGAACTGTGCGCTAAGCCTGTGCCTGACCCCCGGGAAACTGCAGCGACAGGAGAGCGCCACCATCAGGAACTGCCGAAGCCCCGTGTTTAACGAAGACTTCTTCTTCACGGAGCTGAGTCAAGAGAGCCTGACAGTGCTGCAGCTGAGGCTCAAGGTGATGGATAAACCTGGCTCAGGGTCACTGCGGCGGGGGACGGTGATAGGAGTGATCACGAAGCCGCTCTCGCAGTTAATGCCCCAGTAAAATAGAAAGATAAATGAGGTCGATTCAATCGACACTTGGAAAATATAGCCTAGCTATCACACAACATTTTTTTCAGCAGATTTTAAAACTGAATTGGATTTAAATAATGTTATAGTGCAATAAAGCACTGATTTTAGCACTGAAGAGAGAGTAAGAATATACCCATTTGTTATGTCTGAGAGACTGGGAAGATTTGATCCTGATTGATCCTGAATTTACCATATATGACTAGGTGAAGATCAATATGGTTATGGATCGTAATTACAAGCAGATATTTTAGGCTGATTATCACAATCAGCTTACAGTGTTCCAACAAATTTCCTACTAGAATCACTGCTGTCTGCCTCCCTGCTGTGCAGATTTTAAAATGGCGATGTTCTTGCTCTGGCAAATAAACCAGCCCCAAATTTGCACGTGGAATTGAAAATATTCAAATGTTTTACTACACCTGGATAAGAGCTAACGTGCCTTGCAATGTTGTCGTTTTGTTTTTTTTCGATAAATCGAGCACTTTGGTTGGCAATTATTTCAAACCATCTGTGTAAGAAAAACTAATCATGAATAAAAACCAGGAATCTGTAAATGTATGCTTCATTGTAGTAGCCTGAATTTACAGAGTTTACCGCAACCACTGAACCTGCATAAAGTATAAAACACATACATTTTGATATTTATTATGTAATGTTGACTTTATAAAAAAAAAAAAAAAAAATCGAAAATTGACATGTTACATACGAGCTTCTTTATTGGTAGTAATGAAGCTCTGAAAGGCAAGCAAAAAGAAAAAAGAAAAAGGAAAGAAAAGGCACTGCATGAATCGGGAGTCCTAGCCTTCGTATTCGTATGTATAGTGTCGAGTTAGTGTTTCTCCAATGGGGGAAGGTTGCAAGGTTACTGCAGGGGGTACTCCCGACAATAAAAAAAAAATAAATGTTGGTTATAATGTTTAAAAAAAGACAAACAGTACATAATATATATGTTAATTTCCCTTTGTCGCTGTAAGTGTCCGTGCTCGTGTTCGTGTTAGTGAAGGGGATACTCAGTTGAAAAAAGACCTTAAAGAGGGGCACACGACTGAGAACCGCTGAACTACTGCGTATCGCGTATCTAAATTTGACGTGATCACCTTTCCTTTATTTGTTTCCTGCGAAACCCTTTGTCGCCGCCGCGGATTCGACTCGGCGACATCTAAAAACGCAAACCGGGGGGGGGGGGGGGGGGGGGAAACGACGCGACACGACAAACGAAAGCGAAACCGCTCGGCGACGGAAAGCCACGCGGACGAAAACGGAGCGACCGCTTCCGGTGTCACAGTGACGTTATAGTCACGTGGCGGGCGCGATTCGATACAGGCTCCGCCCCCGAGGCGCGGCGCCCACACTGCGCGCCCCTCAGCGTGAACGCGCCCGTCAGTAAACATGGTGACGGATCGGTGAACGACACGCCGACATGGTCTTCGAAAGCGTGGTCGTAGACGTCCTCAATAGGTTTTTGGGGGACTACGTTGTCAACCTTGACAGCTCGCAACTGAAGCTCGGCATATGGGGAGGTAGCTAAACCTTTTTGAGCAAACACTGGGCTGCTCTTTGCGTCGCGGCGCTTCCTCAGCTAGTTAGCGGCTAGCTAGCCAGCGAGCTGTGCGCGCGTGTGTGTGTGTGTGTGTGTGTGTGTGTGTGTGTGTGTGTGTGTGTGTGCGTGTGTGCGTGCGTGCGTGCGTGCGTGCGTGCGTGCGTGCCCTTCCGTCCGTCCGTCCGTCCGTCCTGCAGCTGTCACTGTCACTGCTGCAGCTCAGAACCGGATGACCGTTTACCTTCCGTGCGTGTGCTTGTTTTTTGTTGTTTTTTTTTTTTTTTTGCTGACACGCAACATATCCTGCTCTAGGTTTGATTTTGTGAGGTTAGGGTTTGTCTTCGTTTATTAATATTATCGAGCTGGAGGAAGCTGAACAAGCACCTCAGACCAGTGTGACATGCTACGTCCTGTCCCGTACCTAAGTTGTAACCGGCTGTGGTGTTTTCAATCCCCAACACTTGCGAGTCAGAAATGCAGAGGCAGAAACACCGCCTTGCACCATGTGTTCTGAGTTTAGGATTAGACGCAAGGCTGGAGTGCAGGCTGTCCTCCTAATTAAATCGATGTAAAGCAAATGAAGTCACTCCGAAGTCACACCCACCTACAGCAAGCAGAGCTTGTTTCATTTATCTGGAAATGGATGAAAGATAACAACAAGGACTAATTCATGAAATCCAGATTTGGAATTTGGACCTGTCTTGTAAAGGTTTATATCAATGATGTCTTCTATTTGCTTTCAACATGCGTCGTCACTGTCATTTTTATTTTCATTTTCATTTCAATTGTTGGGTGTGTCAGCAAAAAGAAAGAAAAGCTTTATTTTGTCAGATGGTCTCTCTTGAGTCAGAGACAGTAAAAGAAGGAAGAAAATGGGCTCCATTCTCAACTGAATAAATCACAACACACACACACACACACACACACACAATATCAGCCTTTCTGGAAATTGTCTGGTGGCTATGTACAGTGGCTCATAAAAGAGGTCCCAGTGCTCATTTGGTCTTGTCATTACTGTTATATGACTTAGTCAAGCATATAATTTTGTCCTAATTTAACTGTGCTTGTGGTTTATTCTCTTTCCATCATTTTTCATCACCCCCCCACACCCACCCTAGTTCTCTGGGGGCCTATCGCAGCGAGTTGCTTCTCTTAAATCTCCCCTTAATAATTGATGACGCATCCAGGTCTGACTCTTGACCTGTGCCAATAGCAAACAAAAGGTTGCACTGCAGCAGTCTTTGGTAATGCTGTTTGCTGTTTGACAAGACTGCAATTCTGGAATGTGGGTTGTGCTAATGCAATGCTAATCAATTCCCTTTAAGATGATTGGGAAAAAGACTAAAGATGTGCGGCTTTATTTCTTTTTCAGGTGATGCCATTCTCAGAAATCTTGAAATCAAAGAGAATGCCCTGGTAAGTTTTTTGAACTAAAATAATTGAATTTTTCTAAATTATGTTCCTTTAATATGAACCGATGAATGGGTGGATTTATTCCAACAATTGTTTTCCTTTTTTTTCGCAGAGCCAACTCGACATTCCTTTTAAAGTCCGAGCAGGGCACATAAGTGAGATTCTTTTCATTACAGTTTTACACACCTCACACAAATCAAAGATGTTTCTCAACGCATTTCTTTAAATAGGACAACTAGAACTGAAGATTCCATGGAAGAACCTGTACACTCAGTCCGTGGAGGCGACGCTGGATGGCGTCTACCTGCTCATAGTCCCCACTGCCAGTAAGATTCTTGTTTTATTAAGCAGGAAATTAAGATCTATCCCCACAGGACATTGTCATTGTAACAACTGTCAGACCATTGTTGTTTTATGTTGTGATTCGAATTGTCCTGTTTTTGATAAAAATCTGTCCATGTGCCGTGGTCATGCATCCAGTTATGAGCGGGTTGTACCATGTACACAATACAGCACACAGGGCTTGCTTTTATTAATGTTATTAATAATGTTCGTCACTGGAAATGTGGATAAAAACAATAATAGAAACAAGGAAATGGAAAAGGCTGAAGCCATAATTGCCTTTTCTTTCGACTGAATGAATCAAACACAATATGCCCTTTCTGGAAGTCATCTGACATCTATGTACAGTGGCTGTGCGCTTCATAAATTAAGGGAGAAAACAAACTGCCCCAGTGCAGTACACTGTAATGTTTTCACAGTACTTGTGCGTTGTCGGTAATGTTTGATTCCCCCCGTCCCTGCCTCCTCCAGGTATAAAGTACGATGCAGAGAAGGAGGAGAAGCAGCTGCAGGAGGCCCGTCAGAGAGAGCTCCAGAGGATCGAGGACACCAAGCAGAAGGCTGAGGAACAAGGTCAGCGTGTCCACGTGGCTTTGCCAGAGCTGCCTGGGAAATTTCAGGTTTAAATGTAAGCCACTGTTGGCGGCTCGCCACTGGTGTGTTTGCCATGGTGGTACAGTAGTTCAGAGTTGAACTTAAAAAAAGCCTGGACCACCATTAGACAGGGTTCCTAACATGTCGTTTAGGTGCTTGAAATGCTTGAATTTTATCCTCAGAGATGTACGTATTTGAATACCTTGAAAATAGCCCCCTTTGTGCTGAAGTGCTTGAAAAGTCCTTGAAAAAGACAAAATTTTTGAAAAGCTGTGATATTTCCCCTGGTATTGTTGTGGTTGGTTACACACC
The DNA here is from genome assembly GCF_960531495.2 of Zeus faber. Lineage (NCBI taxonomy): Eukaryota > Metazoa > Chordata > Actinopteri > Zeiformes > Zeidae > Zeus > Zeus faber. Next base: position 15,915,859 of record NC_137203.1, on the reverse strand, counting down.
CGCCGCAGCCTGGTGCTTATATTAAAGGGACTTATTAGAGATGTTAGCAACCTGGCTAGTCAGTGCCAGGCTATTGTGTTTTTAACTTTTATCATAACCATGTAGTAATAGTCCAGTTCTGACCTTTTGTTGTGTTAGGTTTAATTTATGTCTTAATGATTTGTAATGTATTACTCAGTTTATTAGACATTATTTGAAGGCTGAATTTCCATAATGCAAAAAAGGTACGGATACAGGGAAGGAAATATAGACATAATGCATTTCCTTACCTTACTTCAAGAATAGAGAATAAGTGATGTGATGTTGTGATGGGGTCTGCTTTAACGTTATGGAAATTCATTCATTGCAATTTCTTGTTTGTATTCAGTTATTCATATATATTGACCGAATTACTGTTTGTTCAAATGTTCCATTGCTCTTTAATTGTGTTATTATTCTTATCTGTGTTTAACAGATAACCCTAAAGAAGAGAAGCAGGATACCTTTGTTGAAAAGCTGGTAACACAGGTTATTAAGAACCTACAGGTCCAGATTTCTAACATCCACATCCGCTATGAGGATGATGTGAGTATTTCCATGTCAAATTTGGTGTTTTGGATGGCAATGTCCAAAAGTCTTACGGGTTGGACCTGGAGTCCACAGCGTTTATGAGACAAATTGACGATCTGTTTTCTTCGCTCCCCGCTGTCAGGTCACTAATTCCAACTGTCCACTTTCATTCGGAGTGTCGCTTAAAAGCCTCAGCCTCCAGGTAATGTGTTGTATTTTATATACCGCTATAACATTTTGTAAAGTCATCATTTAAGATGTCTAATTTACCTTTGATTGCTCTGTATGATTTCACAGACGGCTGATGAGAACTGGGACCCCTGCCTACTGGATGAGAATGCCAAGCTTTTCTTTAAGGTACTCAACCACAGATTCTGGGAGGATCTTTTCGGGGGAAGGCACAGTCCATTAAGCATATGGGGGATTTATTTTGTGTGTGTCCGATTTTTTATTCATTATTTCTAGGGTTGTACCCGACTCAGAATTTTGTCAGTCGAATCTGATTCGGCTGTTCAATGAGAATATGAACGGGGCGCGGGCGGCTCTCTGCGATCGGGGCGCACAGAGAGCTGTGTTCACGTTGACGATTCACACATATGAAAATATTGTTATGATTCCCTTATTTATAATTTGTATTTAATTAATTAATATTAATTTGTAAAACACTATTATTAATAATATATACACTATAATAACGACAAAGGTTAAATTCAAGGAGAAGCACCCTAAACTATTGTTAGGTTGGAAGTTGTTGGAAAGGTATCATTTGCAATGGTTTAGTGGAAGAGTAGTTCCTTCGCTCAACTAACTTAGTTAGTTAGTTAGTTAGATAGATAGATAAATAGTTAATTTGTTTGTGTTTGTCTCTTTTCCTCTTTGCAGCTCGTCCAGCTAGACAGCTTGTTCGCCTACTGGAACGTCAACTCGGTGCTGTTCTCCAATCATACTTCAGAAGAAGCCTTGGTGAGTTAATGTGTTATGACTTTAAGCTAACAGGGCACTTTCTAATACCTTTGCTCCTTGAGGTCGAGGCGTATTAAGCCAGGTCCTGTTCTGTTTGTCTTAAAACCAGCTCCCTAATATTCTATGACTGTGTCCAAACCGGGTCTATATTAAACATGGATAACCCAACTATTCACCGGATCAGCCAGAGCGACTATTTACACATACTAATTAATTAGTACACAATCTTATTGATTCAGTTTTGTATAATGTGTCAGTGGCTTTGCAAGGCATCCACTATGGATGCCAGGGTGAAGAATTTTTCCCACCAGCAAATAAACCCAGGACATTTTCCAACTGGGGGGCGCTAATTAGGCACAGCCGCTAATTGTGGATGGAGGGAAACAAGTCCTGACCTATACCTGATTTAAGGTCTCCCATAGCCTTCTCTCCTCTCCTCCCATGATAAGCAGACTTGCTGTGACTCTGCCGTGTGCGCACAGGCAGACACTTTCACTTTCACTTTTGTAGTGTTTCTCTAAGTATTGATAACACGCTTAGTATTTTACAAGTTCAAGTTTTTTATTTGATGAAATTCAGCACTGATACAAGAAAATGAACGAAATGTGTTTTATTTACATAAAAAAAAAAGAAAAACAACCATGGGCAAGTAATATAATCGGAGTATGCCCTAACACTGGTAACCACGGCAACCCTAGCATCCACATTTTAATGCTGACTGTAATTGACATTTACATCTGCTTAATCATAGAAGGAAACGGCAAAGAAACGGATCCCAGGTGCTGAAGATGCATTAAGATGTTTCTGCTGTTATTTCTCAGTGTGTTGTCATTATAGGACAACAGGATTCTGTTAAAGGTATCCAGACTCTTTTAGGGCTGCCCCCTGAAAGTCGACGAGTCGAATCATCGCTCGGAAACCCGTCAGTCGTCTGAGCATTTAAAGGGAGCAGTCGTTTTTTTTCAGTCAGTATGCATTACAATAAAATTAATAAATAAATAGTAAAATAAAACCGATAGAAGCTTACAAAATGCACAGGGATAACATTCCAAAGGGTCTTATAAATAAGGGGAATCATAAATATATTTTTATGTGTCTGGAGACACAAACACAGCTCTCTGTGCGCCTTGATCGCCGTGCCCCGTTCCTCCAACTAAAACATGTACGACCGTATGTATATGTCTGTGACAAATAATCTCTTGAACATGAACAACTAAAAACAGTGTGAGGACGGGGCACAGGGGAACAGGGCACAACTCGTAGACTCTCTAAGATTATTTTCTGCGCATGGAGATGGGCCGATCGGTGAGAGAGTCACGGAGAAAGTGTCCCCATTACGCATGATTTCGTTCCATACGCACTTGTTTCGTTCCATAAGGAGACGTAAAATAAAATAACCCTCAACTAAAATAAAAACACTGTTTTGGCACGCCAGTTGTGGGCACCCCATTTCTTGTGCATGCATCCTCGGTACCGTCGGAGAGGGAGAAAGGTGCGCAAAATGATTGCTTCCTCTCTATGCCCCCCTTCAAGATGTTGCCTTAGGCGGCCGCTTATCTTGCCTATAGGAACAATTCAAGTATTTTCACCTCTCTTTTTACAAAGTTTCAGTAAAAACAATAAAAGCCTAAACCTAAAAAAAGACATGACTGTGTATCTATCAGAGTGAAAATTCACTTCCTCTTTCCGTCTCTGTTTCTTTATCACTACATCTGTAGCGTTGTCTTAAGAGCAGCATGGAGATCAGAGGATCCACTCCTGTCGACTTCAGTGAGTGTCTCAGTGGAATTCACTCATTTATGTCAACCGTCAATGCTTATCCATGGAGAACAGGAAGCTCTCAGTAGCTCTCAAAGCTTCAGGGTATTATTTAAAGCAATAAATGGTATTAGACAACATACCCCCGTTTCAAGTTAACAAAAAGCACTTACCATGTAATGATATCATCACATCCCTGAACAGACCAGGCATTTTCAGTATAGTGTGCAAAGTAGTTGAGCTATTTTTTCTTGTTAGATTTCTTTCTTTATATATATATATATATATATATATATATATACACACACACACACACACACACACACACACACACACACACACACACCTACAACTTTTAATTGAAAAATATATGTGTTTTTCTCACCTGTCCACAGTATTTCGACCAATCACAGCAGATGCTAAGCTACAGATGAATCCAAGGTCCGATGTGGACTTCTCCTCTCCCAAAGTGGACCTTGAGGTCAATCTCAGGGAGGTGGCCATTGAGCTCAACAGACCACAGGTAGGTATGGTGCATGTGTGCTTTGGCTTGGTATTGGACTGGATCTCAAGATTCAGTTCAATATCGATTAAATTCCGTATCGATGAGATGGCTCACAATATGATTTTATATCCATATATTGACATTTTGTACAAAGTCGCTACCAACTATTCATTATAGTACTATCTGACGTACATTTCAAAAATATTTTACAGAAGGAATTTACTGTCATACTGAAATTTAATATTTCAAATGATTTGTCACTATGGTCGTATTTCATTTAAGAAGAAAATGGTTGCAGAACTTCCAAACAAAACATCGATATTACGATTTTCAAATCAGATTCGAAAATTGAAAGGAATTGTATCAGAGAATACATTTTTTTAAACTCTGCCCTAATACTTTTTCCGAATACATTTTCTAAACAAAGACGAGTGAAAGGGAGGCTAAACATGGAGGGAGAGGGAGGAGAGAAAGAAGGGACCAAACTTCATGTTAATGTTAATTTCATGACTTGATGCTGTTTCCTCTGCAGTACATCAGCATCCTGGAACTTCTCGGATCCGTGGACATGATGTCACGTAACTTGCCGTACAGGAAGTACAGGCCAGAAGTCCACGTGCACTCGCACGCTCACACATGGTGAGGAAACACCATTTCACCTTAGCCTGACTACTCTAGTTGTTTATATGTATACTGGTGCTTTCTGGAGAATTATGATACACTTTTGTTCAACAAATGAAATTCTGATAGTTGTCTTTGGTGTACCCCGCGCTGTTACAATCAAGAAATGTTAGTTGATCATTAATTGTCATACACATAAATTGCAATTTATTTTATGCCACTATCAAAATATAAGCTTAAAAGAGTCATAATGCATGTCTGCCTATTGCAGAAGACCTTTCTAGTGACATTGAACTTGGAAAATTTTAATTCAGGTAGATGCTTAATTTGCTTCAACCCGACCCAACTGACTGACCTAATACGCATTCAGTTTTTTGCAAAATTTCTAACGTTGGCTGGTAATTTCCCTTACATTTGGAGTGAACATATAATTGTAGTATCTAACTATTTAACAAATTGATTAGCTCAAATAATTGCGATCAAATGATGGTGTAATAATTGTGACAGTTCTAGATCTATATACTTTTAATACATATCATTTACACTGAGTCACACCTTATAGCACACCAATCTCACACCAATTTTATTTAAATGCCGAAGAAGTGGAATTTATATTTCACACTGCTTACTCTTCATAATGTGTGTGTGTGTGTGTGTGTGTGTGTGTGTGTGTGTGTGTGTGTGTGTGTGTGTGTGTGTGTGTGTGTGTGTGTGTGTGTGTGTGTGTGTGTGTGTGTGTGTGTGTCTTCTCCCCAGGTGGAAGTATGTAATCACGAGCATCCTGGAGGTGGACGTGAAGCCTCGTCTGCAAATGTGGTCATGGAAGCACATCCGCCAGCACCGGAAGAAGGTGAAGCTCTACAGGGAACTCTACATGGACAAGATCACCAGCAAGAAACCCAGTGAAGAGCTTCTGAAGGGACTGGAGGTAAGAGGGCTGAGGACGGAGTGGGAGAGGAAAGAGGGATCAAATTGAGGAGTAGGAGTGCAGAATAACATCCAAACTCCATACAGGGAGGACTGCATCACAGATCAACAAGGCTGTTCTGTAGTTGAAAGGTCTACACTTTGACTAGTTAGGTGGGTGTGTGGTGTAGTGTAGTGTAGTGTAGTGATCCATCTGCAATGTTTTCTTTAGGGCTGCTGCCTGAAAGTTGATGAGTCGAAACATCAGTAGGGAACCCGTCAGTAAACTGAGATTCTTCAAGATGAGAAGTCGTTTTTTTGGGGGTTTTTTTTCTTCCTCTTCGGTCAGTGCCCATTACAATAACAGGATAAAACAAATAGAAGCTTACAAAATGCACAGGGATAACATTTCAATGAGGAATTGTAAATAAGGGGAATCGTTTATATACTTTAATATGTGTGTATTGTCTGTGTGTGGACACGGACGCGAACACTGCTCTCCATGCGCCCCAATTGCTGTGCCACTTTACTCCAAATAAAACAACTAATAACAGTGTGGGGACGGGGCACGGAGGAAACGGAGCACGACTTGTAGACTCGATAAGAACATTTTCTGCACATAACACATGGAAAGGGATTGATTGGGGAGAGAGTCACAGAGAAAGTGTCCCCATTACGTACGGTTTCATTCCAATTGTTGCATACGCACTTGTTTCGTTCCATAAGGAGACGTAAAATAAAATAACCTACACCTAAAATCACTGGGGGTCCTTCAGGAGGTTCCAGGGGTCCCCAGCAACTTAATCTCCATAAATACAATATAGACAGATAAGGAGGTTTGAAATAAATTACATCTAACAATACAAAAACAAGTAGTGTCCCTGGCCGAATGTGTATCAAATGAGGGTCCGGGAGATGAGAAGGGTTGAGAATCCCTCGTGTAGATAAAGGCATAAGTAGCTAATATCTCATATTACGTTTTGCCTTTTAAACATTTGGTTTCTCCTACTCTAGCTTCCCGTGTAGCAGGTGTGATTGTTATGGAAATGTATCTATAGATGAGACATCAATTAGATGACCACTCTGATATACTTGCAATAGATTGTATTGTGTATTGTATTTGTTGCAGTTGTGCTCTGCAGAGCAGGAGAGGGTGCATTCACTTAGGGGATACAATGTCTCTCTCCAACTGTATCTCCCGGAGAGTCTTTTATGCATATTTACACTTTACATTGTTCTCTGATTGTCATATACTGAGACATACGATATACATACTGCACACCATATGTCCATGGGTATTTAAATGTCATGTACCCAGACGTATGGTATACATTCCTGCATGTGACATGCAGTGACACGTGACATGTACTGCACATTTCTGCGTTTCTTCTGATGTAGACGACAGACAGGATGTCTGTGGTAAGATGTGAGCACATAATCAGAAGAGTCTGTTACAAGTGCAATGTATTATCATTAGGGCTGTCACTCGATTGAAATATTGCATCGCGATTAGTCGCATGATTGTCAATAGTTAATCACACATTTTTTAATCTGTTCAAAATATAGCTTAAAAGGATATTTTTTCATCATACTTTCAACATTGGACTAGACAAATATGCTTGCTTTATGCAAACGTATGTTTATTGGAATTCAATCAAAAACCCAAAACAATGACAAATATTGTCCAAAAACACTCAAAAGATACTGCTTTGTACTGTTTAACCAATGGTGAGTGAGAACGTAGGGCGTGCGTCGCCTGATGTCCCGCCTTCTCTGTCTCTTAGCCAGTCCTGGTGCACATAAGAAAAACTGTCTTTTATTTATAACTTTTCAAATTTTGCTGATGAAAAACTTGGTATGATGGCACCATTCATTAATTACTACAACATTTGGCGTCTGCTACCATGCCACAACGGTGTGACATACATAAGGTGAGGCATTTCCATCTTCAGACTGCTCTCAGGATGGCTTTCTGGAAGCATTTTAACATGTTTGGCGATTGTGTTGAGTTAAAGGTTTCAGTGAATTAAAGTTTACATCTGCGGTTTTGCAAATATGTTAAAAGTCCAATTTTGATAGATATCACATTCTCACGCTTATTTTGAGTATTCTTTGCAGACGCTGCGTGTGCGAAAGATGGAGAGAAAGTATGTCGTATTTTCACCGATATATCAGTGAGACATGTCTGTGTCGATGCGGCGTGTGTTTGTGGCGTTAAAACAGATTTACATTAACGTGTTATAATCGCGTTAATTTTGACAGACAGATTAGCATATAATTAATAAACTATTGTTGCTGAGTAGGCAAACAAAAATGATAAAAAAAGTCATTGTCACACAAACAAATCAAGGTGTATGTTGTTATTTCCCATTACATGCCTTTTTTTAAATCTTATACTTTCCCATGGTTAGGTGGCGGATGACTGTCGGAATTTTGTAAATGCATTGGGAGAAGATTGGAGGGCTGAGCCTCATTGATGAGGGTCCTATAGAATAGCTGGTTAAAAGAAGTGTGAGGGGGTTGTGGAACGGTCTCTGCTCTGCCAACATCATGTCTTGCTTTCCCAAGGCAGGAGGCCAGGTCCCCAAAGCTGTAATTGATTTGTCTTCTAGGAGCCTGAGAAGACGTTGGATATTTTTAACATCACATTGGCCAGGCAGCAGGCTGAGATGGAGGTAATGTTTGCTGATCCGAGATAATGTTTCTGAAACAACAAAATATGTCTCAATCTTTCTCTATCTGTCTTATATATCTCTATCTATCTACATTTGTCTCAATATATCTCTATCTTATGTCTCTTTCTACATCCAGCCTTGTCTTGTTTGTCTTTTGCTGGCGTTGTTACTCTTACAGACATTCGTACAACGCTGTCTCTGTTATGTACATTCACGCAAATCAATAAAAAAATGACAATCATATTTATCATGAGTAAATAAATGGGTTAGAATGCGGGATTGAGGATTAGAGCAAAAGCCTCATCTAAATTGATACTTCTCAGGCAAGCAAAGCAGGCCTTCGCATCTACCGTCCAGGGATAAAGATGGAGGAAGAGCAGTCTGAAGGCTGGTTCGGCTGGATGTGGAACTGGGGAGGAGATGACAACACGAAAGCTAAAGAAGTCAAGAGCGGAGGAGGTAGGATGAGGGGGACGACAAACACGAGAACTATTTCCATCCAGATAGAATGGATAGAAGCAGATTATTTCAGCTTCATGTTTTTGTAAGTAAGATAACTTGTTAAATGATGTCTGTAGATTGTTTTAATTAATTATAGACATAAGTTATAGCAGTCTGCTATTTTTTTGTAAGGTTTTGATGAGCTGATGACGCCTGCTGAGAAGTTCAAACTCTACACTGCCATTGGATATAGTGAGACAGCTGTCAATCCCAATCTTCCAAAGGATGTGAGTTTCTACCCAACTTTAGAAAACAGTTTACTCATCCCTTTATAATGAGCCAAAACACTATTAATAATGTGAAATCCATAAGATTGTTTTTTTTTTTCCTTCCCTAAAACGGCCACTTTCTTTCTCCATATTTTACCTTCTTCTGATCAATTGATTTTTTTTATTGAGGTGGGGATATTATTTTCATCCAAGGGTGCTGTTCCATATCGACAGCTCTCTGACCACAACTAGCTATGCTGGTTTATCAAATTCACTGCGGTGGCCTTTCACTTGCATGTGCCTGCTCAGGAAAGGTGCACCACGCCACCAACAGTGTAAACAGTATATAGAGGAGCCCATGCATAACACAAATATATTGAATGGCTGTTTCTTATAAAGTGCCAGCTAAAGAATCAGGAACAGGATGTTTTTTTTTAACACAAAATAAACTTATGGATTACCAATTTTATATTTTGAATGTCCAAAATTCTATTAAAAGTCATGTACCGAAAAACCATAGCATTACTTGTTGGTCACAAATGCTCCACAAATGTTATTTCCTGTAGTTTGAAGACATGAAGGTGAAATTCCACATGGGAAAACTCTCTGTGTCCATCAAAGACCAAAGGGGCAAGAATGAAATCATCAAGGTTATGGTCGGAGAGCTCCAGTCCACACTGACACAAAGAGCTGGAGCACAAGCCATCAAGTATGTTTCTATTCATTTAGCCTCCTTTCCCACAAATTTTGGTCTCTTTTAAAAAGCCAGGGCCCTTGAAAATTACTTAGCTTCTTACTAAGTAGTTATGTCTTATAGACATGTATTGTCATTGTTCTGCATGTATGTATGGTATGCTTTTCTCTGAATGGAGGCCAAAATTTATTTTAGGTGGAACTGCTTTCTGGCTCCAGATTTTCTTCCCTTTTGTTTGTTTTGTTTGTTTGTTTTGTTACCCTTGCTGATTAGCTCATTCATTGATTTATCAGGAAACATTTTAAACTGTCGGCATTAATTCAGTGATTCCACAGTGATATTTTTTCGATTTACCAATGGACCTAATGGGACTGGAGTCTCTCGAATTATGAGAGGTTTGTTAATTACTTTGGATTACTTTGATCGGCTAAAAATCGTTCCTAGAATGATACTTTAGAAATGGCTTTTTATAAATTTCCATAATCAAATCCAAATGAGCAGTTTATGATATAAGGCACATAACTTTAGTCTGGCTTTAACGTGTCAACCTGATACCCTCCTCCCCACATCTTCCTTCACCAGGTGAGTTAGACGTTCTCCCTGAAATATTCTACTTTTGGCTGAATCAAATATCACAATATCTTTTAACTTATACCTTGTTATCGATAGAGCTTTGACTATTGGCGCTTTCATACAATATTTATTTGCACACAAGAAACAATCATCAGTAATGTGGATATTATGACCCACCAGGTAGAAGCATTGAATAGCTGAGAATATTTAGTCTCATATCACAGTATTGATATTTTGCCCAGCCATAATTCTGCTTATATGCCTCTCCTCTCACCAGAGTCACAGCCCTGCTCACTCTGTTCGAGGTCACAGGCCTGGCCTGTAACCGAGCTGCGCCCATCCTGCTGTCGTCCAGGAAGGCAGCCACAGCAACAGATACTCCACTTCTGAGCATCCTCTTTGAGACCAACCCCCTGGACCAGGGCACAGACCAGCGCACAGACCAGCGCATTTACATAGAGTCCCAACCCCTGGAGATCATCTACGATTCTGTAAGGAGTGTGCGTGCGTGCGCGATTTGGTTACAGGTGTATATGGGTTGCTTCATTCTCATGATACTTGTAGATAGGGCTAGGCAATATTTACATAATCGGATACCGCAATATCAATAACTTCACAATGTTTTGGGGATGACCATTGTTGCTTCCATAACATGTTTACATACACATTTGAAAATTTCAGAAACAATATTTTGTCACAATGTCACGATTCCATTTCAAAATCGAAAATCACTGTTCAAATTTCAAACTTCAAAATCACAAGCAGGGTTTGCGTTTTTCCCCCTTTATTTTTGTGGGTTATATTGTCCGACATGGTCGCCATAATGGGGCGGTCAAGATCTGCCGGTAACAAATGCAGTATGCGCTGGGCAATGCGGGCCCCTCCACGGAGTCAACTGCGGCTTGCCCGGCTCTGAACCAACTTTCATAAAATTTGTTTCAGAGTTGGGCAAGCTCGGTTCCATGGACCGGAAACTGCACCAGGTGGCTACTGCTGGACTGTCCCTTGCCCCATCTATTCTGTCATTAACATGGCAGGTGTGAAAAGGCACAAGACAGAAATGTTCCTGAATGTAGCTGCATGTGTGAATAGTGAAACTCATTAGCGGTGCCGGAAACGTTATCCCTGTAATTTACAGGGGACTAGGTGTGAAAGGGGCTTAACAATGGCAACGGCGTCAGTGCTGAGAAAAAAATAGATATGTTTGAATTGTAAATGTAATCGAATCGTGACCTTAAAATCGAAAGTCAATTTGAATCGTGACACCCCTTATATTTAGTAATGTGGCTACCGAGGCATTGATCGGATCAGCAAAAACAGTCTACGATATTTCAGAGAGTGCAACCTTAAAGACAACATTTAACTATATTGCTATGTTACAATAACTAAAATCCCAGACAATATCTAGTCTCATATCACAATGTCAATCTATAGCACAGCTCTACTTGTAGAATATATTGTGTTCTTGTTTAATGTTCTCTTGTCCCTGTAGATAACGGTGAACAGCATGTCTACATTCTTCATGCTTCCTGAAGACCTGCAGCTAGATGAACTGACTAATGCCACTTTGATGAAACTTGAACAGTTTAGAGACCGTACATCAACCGGTGAGACACTTGCTTTACCAGGGCTGTGCACCATTTCGGAGAGAAGTGATAATGTACGTTAAATTAAAATCCAATTCCTGAATTTGCTAAAGTCCTTTGGATCCCTGAATCACAAAGGTTGTTAGATACAACTTTTGTATTAACAGGGTCACAATCGGTAACATGCAAAACTTGTGCTACATATGTTAAATAAAAAACTATTCTGTTATGCGACTGAAAGGAATGGGTTTGAATAGTGGAATAAGCTCCTCTTCCTGCCGTTCCAAATCAAATTCCAATTATTTTTCCGGTGTTGATTCATTTTTTCTGTTGTTCTAATGGCTTTATGTTTATTTGTTGTTAATTCTTCTGTTATTAGGACTGATGTATGTGATTGAAACACAGAAGGTTCTCGACCTGAATGTGAACCTGATGGCGTCTTATGTCATCGTACCGCAGACGGGCTTCTACGACACCACTCAGAATATCATGCTGCTGGATCTCGGACATTTCAAGGTACCCCTAATTAAAACACAGAACCCGTTAAAGAGAGACTACCAGGTAGGCTTGGGCAAATTTACGATTAAATCATCTATCGGCGATCGACTTTGGCTATCGGGGATCGACTCCATCGATCGCGATTGACATTGATGACAGACGTTTTTTTGTTTGTTTGGTTTTTTTTTTATCCGCCAGGAAAAACCTTTTTTTTTTTTTCTTCTTAAAGTTTGAAATGTTGAGAAAACTTAGAGAGAGCGATATATGAATCCTGTTTGTTTGTTTGTTTGTTTGTTTGTTTGTTTGAGCAGATGACCAGTCAAAGTAAGAAGGACCTTCCACGGCTCACAGTGGAGAAGAACACTATCGAAGACATCATGTCCAGAGCCTATGACAACTTTGACATACAGCTCAGCAACCTGCAGTTCCTCTTCAGCCAACCAGGTACACCTTTATACTGTATACACCGATCAGCCACAATGTTTAAACCACCGTGAGCATTGTGTAGCTCCCCCTTGTGTCGCCAAAAGGGGGAGGGGTCAGCATGGACACTCTGACCGGTCTGCAGCTACGCAGCCCCATACGCAGCAAGCTGTGATGCACTGTGTGTTCTGACACATTTCTATCATAGCAGCATTAACTTTTTCAGCAATTGGTGCTAGTGTAGCCCTTCTGTGGGATCGGGCCAGACGGGCTAGACTTCACTCCCCATGTGCACTAATGAGCTCAAGGGTGCCCATGACCCTGTCGCTGGTTCACCAGCTATGCTTCCTTGGACCACTTTTGGTCGGTACCAACCACTGCATACCGGGAACACCCCACAAGACCTGCCGTTTTAGAGATGCTCTGACCCAGTTGTCTAGTCATTACAATTTTGCCAATGTTCAAAGTTACTGAGATCCTTACGCTTGGCCATATTTCCTGCTTCCAACACATCAACTTAAAGAACTGACTGTTGACTTGCTGCCTTATATGTCCCACTCCTTGAAGTGCCATTGTAACGAGATGAGCAATGTTAATCACTTCACCCGTCAGTGGTTTTAATATTGTGGCTGATTGGGGTATATCTGAACTATAGACTATTGAGGAGGATATTTTCAGTTTTATGTACAAGTAATTCAGTCTTCATTTAAAGAACGCAAGTTTGTTTATTTGGGGGGGAAATGTTTCATTATATACAGGTATATGTAATGTAAATATCAATGTAGAATCATATTGTGACCCTGCCCAATACCAAGCTCTCAGACAAACCTACCAAATACACTTTATCAACGCGGAATACATCTATGTGATATATTAATTTCTATCTCTTTATATATTAGTAAAAGTTATTATTTTATGCTTTAATTTCTGTCAGATGAGGACTGGAAGAAGGCCCGGAAGCAGAAATGTTCCACTCTCCACATCTTGGAGCCAGTGGATCTGAAGGTGGTGTTCAGCAGGGCCATGGTTGTCACAGATTCACGCATGCCCAAGTGAGACTTCATTGGATCCCCTATACCAGTATAAAAGAGTGACGCACGTCTGGCTGAGTTTTGATTTCATTTAATTAGAATTTAATTGTGTTTTGCTGTTTATTTCAATAAACCCTCACTACGCAAAATTATTTGCATGTGACTTGATGAAACAAATCAGTTCCTTATTCTAATTTAACCAAAAAAATACATCCACTCCTCTTTTTCATATGGAATATACAAGTGATTATAGGTTAAATAAATGTATGGAATGTATCTGGCATAATTGATCCTCGGATATACTAATACCATAAGAAAAGCTAAGGTAATACTCAATTGAGGGGAATTTGATCCAGCAGCTGAGACAAAAAAGATCTTAAAAGAAGCCTTACAGTAAATTGTATCCGGATAGTACACTATTTGTATACAAGTCAAATTTATTCACACCTCTTATTTTGGAATACTTAACTCTCATGTAGATCGAGAAGCTTTACACCTCTGATACTTTCGGATACTTCATAGTGCCAAGGAAGTGGGAGATGATTAGAATTGCAGTTGCAGTTGGCATCTGCATGTATGTCGTCATTGATGTGTGTCCATGTTTTTTCCAGGTTTAAGATGTCAGGGGAGCTCCCCCTGCTGTCTCTTCGTATATCTGATGACAAGGTTCGAGGCGTTCTGGAGCTAATAGATAGCATCCCGCTGCCTGAGAGCAGATCTGTCCCACGCAACACTGCACACGTCACTCCTAAGGTTAGATGGCAGTATATATCCATATACTGTAAAACCTACATGTACAAACAACAGAATAAGCACTGTTTATGTTCGTTTGAGTCAATTCTGCTAAAGTCTAATTCTTTCAGTCAAACTGTGTACTTATAACTCATTCAGACTGTCTCATACATGCTTACAAATCATGTACAGTATACATTGAAAAAGAGGCAAATCATATGAACATTGTTCTTTAACAAGGGATTGCTACCTGATAGCCTCCATCAAGATGATAATTCATCATCCAAATCACATCCCAGAAGAACTTTAAGGAAAGAGCAATTATGTCAAGTTTCACATTTTCAGATAGCTTGAGAAAGCTTTAAATTAAAATGTATAGTGTAAATGGGTGATAATTTGCAAGTATTTAAAAAATGTACCCAAGAATACTGATATTCTGATATTTACCCTGACGCTTCTTGCAAGTTATGGTAATTAACAAGAAGTAAATACTACTTATTTGTAAATTAAAATGCTAATTATAAATAATAAAATCTTGTTACCCTGATATTTACCTTGAGATCCCTCGCCAATTATTCAATTAAATTATTGTATATTCATTATATTCCACATTAACTGTTCTCTTTGTCCAGTGACAGCAGGCCTTCCTGCTTGGACAGGCTCTGTGCTGCAATAGCTTCACCTTTAGATTACATTTTGACATGAACATGTCTTGCTTGTGAGAAACAGTAAAGACAGTTGAGATCGCAGTTGATTAAAACCAAAAGTCACCCTCTCACATGCACTGATTTCCGCACAAGGAAAAGTAGGATGTGTAAATTAATATATATAGCTCGGGTGTTGTGTTCTTTTCAGACAAAGCAGTTCTACACCCCCCAGCTGACCCCCAGAAGACCCCCAAACGTGGCCGACCTGCGCTCCTCCATCATGTTTGATTCTTGTGAAACCATCAGCATCACCTCTTTAGGTGGGGCTGCATCCAGATGAAATGCGTATTGTCTGGCCTTATTGTTTTCTTTCTGAGTACTGAATGTCTCCGTCTCTCTGTCTCGGTGTCCTCCTGTTCCTAGGTTCGGAGGAGGAGTTGTTCTACGACGCTCCCAGTTCTCCCATCTGTGACACACAGTTCTTCACTGACTTGCCCGCCAAGTTGCAGCGCTCTGCCTCCCTCAGGAGCAGAAGCCTGGTTAAGAAAGATCCTCAGAAGAATATGATAGAGTTGCTCATGACTTTTGAGATCAGTGAGGTATGAAATATTCAAAATAATATATACTTTCAAAGACGTGGTAAACCCAGATATTGGGGGGGGGGGGACAATTGCAGTTTTGAATGAAATTCTGGGATTGTTGTGTAATCCACCCAACACCGATCTTTTTTCCACTGTAAACCTTTGTTAGTAGTCACTAGTTCTCTGCTGTTCCGCTCTATGGCCCTATCGTGTTTCGAGATAATCAGTAAAATGTGCCTGTGAAAATATACAGTAGATATGGAAATGTTATTTTTTATCATGTAATAAAGTAATAATTAGTAATAATTGCTATCTGTTTCTGTCTCTATCCCTGTATAACTCCCTGCCTATGTCCTGTTTCTCCTTTCCTTGTGCTCCTTGTCTTCCTCTCTCTGTCCAGATGTCTGTCCAGCTGTGTCGCAAGTCCAAGGGTGAGGACGTCACGGTTCTCCATTTGGACATCGAGGGCCTGGGCACCCAACTGAAGCTGTGCACCTTTGACATGACTTCGTACACGTTCCTCAAAGAGATCTGCCTCAAGTGCCCAGAGTACATGGGTCAGTGGAGGATCCTTGGAATGGAAACACATTCAGTTCCATACTTTTATTTGAGTCAAAAGTCTAATACTGACATTCGACCCCCAGAGACTTGTAGCGACCATCAATTGAAGAAGTGATCAAGACTAGATCAATGTGATTCCAGTTTGTTTTCATCTCTTTAAATGATTCTCTTTCCCCAATGTTATGTATAGATTATGATGACGAGGTTCAGCTGATCACTACTTTAGACAACACAGAGGATGATTTGCTGACTCTGGAATACATCAAGGTACCATCTCCTGAAACTTGAATCACTTTATCTTATCTCTTGTTTTCAATGGAATTAAACTGTATTTGAAGGCACACTCAGGTTGGCACTACGCTGGAAATAATATACTCTTGACAGAATTTTATTATAGCTGTCTCTTAGTGTTATTGGCCAAAATGGTTTCCATTCCTCGAGAGTTTGATAAATCTTTCAGCATTTTGTGTCAATTCCAGGCTGACAAGAGCGGCCCTGAATTTAAGTCTCTACACAAAAATACAGAGCAGCTCATCAAGGTAAGTTTATTGCTTTATTTACTGCCCTTTAATAAATACGTGACTTTTATGAGCTTTTATTTAGCCTTTATAAAACGTACTATTAGCTGTTCTGGACGAAAACTACTCTTTCAGAGTGAGGGATTAGCTGCTATTTGCTTTGCATTGACCCGTTTTGTTTATCCAGTATGTCGGCACCTTGTATTTGAATAAGTAAAGATCCGGCTGCACTCACCTTTATTATTCTGTGTCAGGTGAGCTTCTCCTCCCTTGATCTGCATCTTCACACTGAGGCTCTACTCAACTCCATGAACTTCCTCAGCAACCTCCTCCCTCCAGCAATCAAGAAGGAGGGAACGCCTGAGGAGCTGCCTGCCATCCCTGAAGAGGACGAAACAGAAGCAGAGGAGGGGAAAAAGGAGGGATCTACTGTAGCCAAGAGAAAAAGTAACTTTTTTCCCCCCTGTTTCCCTCCAGATAAAGTATGTAGAAAGGCTGCGTTTGGGAGAGGTCTCCTATCTGCAGTAAAGGAAATAGTTGAGCCATCTTTATATTCTGTCCCCTAAAATCTCCCCTCCTCGTCTTCTCTCTTTGCTCTCATCTCTATTTCCTAAATCTGTCTCTCTAGCTTCTAAAAAATCCAAGTTTGAAGATGTGGTGAATCTTCACTTCAGAGCAGATCTCAATTGTCTGAAGCTTTTCATTCGAGGGCAGAAAGCCTCGATCTCAGAGATCAAAATAGAAGGTATGGGATGTGGACATGCTGTTTCAGACCATTTCTTTAGAGTGTCTATTTTACCAGTGGTTTTCATGTGTATTGTTGCTGTCCCAGGTCTAGTGTCTGAGGTTCTAATGAGGAAGAAGGAGATGGAGGTTCTGACCAACCTGAAGAACATCATCGTCCTGAACTGTGACAAAGGGGCTCTGTACAAAAAAGTATGTGTAGTATTTCTAGTACTAGAACCATCATTCTTTCTTCCGCTTCTTAAAGAAGATAAACATTATGTTTTGCTCACAGTTATGGTTTTTGAACGTACATTTTTTTTTCTCACTTTCAGGTTTAGCAGCTGTTAACAATAAATAATGAACTTATTATTTAGATTTATTTTCCTACTTGCGTTTTTCACTCTTGCCTTTGTCAAATTTCAAAAACAAAATTAAAGTTTGACAACAGCCCCACTGAATGTACCAGTTAACTGATGTCTAAAAAAATGGAAATATACATTTCATTCTCTTTTAAATGAGTTGTTTGTGTACTGTCTCTCGCTGCTTTGTTAGGTGATGTCCATAGCAGATAAGGAGGTGTTTGCTTTCCACATGGTGAACTACACCGGTGCCACAGAAGGAGATGCCTACCTGGATATGCATAAAGTAGACATAGCTGTCACACTGACTGTAGGATGCATCCAAGTCATCGTCGTCAACACGTTTGTCTCCTCCGTACTGGTGAGAGTTTAGTTTTACATAACTACTACTAAGTAGCACTAATGAACTGGTTGGTATCTGCAGCACTGACGATGCACACAATCGTCACTCATGCAGATACAGTGTGTGTGTGTGTGTGTGTGTGTGTGTGTGTGTGTGTGTGTGTGTGTGTGTGTGTGTGTGTGTGTGTGTGTGTGTGTGTGTGTGTGTGTGTGTGTGTGTGTGTGTGTGTGTGTGTGTGTGTGTATTATATATATATATATATATATATATATAATATTTTCTTTTAGTACATTAATTAATTATCATTACTATGTTTTACACATAAATACATAAAATATTGATATACAAAATAAGTTATGTAATACATTTAGAGTGTTGATAATGTGTGATAATGTGAGCGTTGATAAACAACATATAAATACAATACATATCAAATAAGTACATAGGTCTTTTTGCGTCCTTGTGCCGCATTATGCAGGGTAGTGTCTTGAGTTTATTGCAGCCTTCTTCCACATTATTTCTGTAGTTTATATCGTATATCCGTGTAACCCCCCTTCCTAATCCTATACGATGATGCCTCCCCTACTTTAGGCATTCATCAACAACTTCCAGGCAGCGAAAGACGCTGTGGCTGAAGTCACCGTGCAGGCTGCTGAGAAGGCGGCCACTGGTGTGATGGAGCTGGCGGAGCGCAGCATGCGCATCGCTTTGAACGTCAACTTCAAAGCACCCGTCATCTTCCTCCCCCAATCCTCAACTTCTTCCAACATCATCGTAGTTGACCTTGGTATGCTATCGGTCGAGAACAATTTCGCCAAGGTGCCATCCAAAACGCATGTCAAGCTCCCGCCCATCCTGGAGACCATGACGGTGGGACTGAGCGACCTCAATATCTACAGGTGAGATGTGCGACATTTAGGGGTTTGATGTTTCGGGTGTTCCTTGAAATGAACCTTAATGTTGTGAACAAACCCTTGGGTCACTCAATTCTCCCCGAGATAAACAGGTCTAACCATAAATGTATGTTGTTATAGTCCAGAGCAGTGGTTACCCCTTCATGCAAAGCAGATTGAATCTAATTTCATTAAATGTTCATGTATTTATTAGCGGTGTGTTTTTGTCTGAATTGGTTCTATTTTGATTGTAGAAATCAAGGTTTTTAGGGAATACAATACATTATAACATACTGTATAGTCATGGATTTTTTAAACCAATATTATGTTAGGAAGCATATGCCTCAAATTGTCCAAGACCTTGTGGCACCCTCTGTGATCTCTGGTGATCCCCTGTTGGGGCCTAGCACCCTAGTTTGGGAATCATCAGTCTAGAGTATAGGGTTATAGTCAAAACTGATTTCATGGAAATTATTCTGATTTTCTTTTTCTTTTTTTGTTGGTAAGTCATTTATGTAATGCAAGCAATATCGTTTTTGAAGATTATAACAGCTTCAAATGGATTCAGATTTTCAGATATTTAGTTCCCCATCGGTCTTCCCTTTTTTTTAGCACTTTATTTGCTTTTTACATTTTCCTTTTTTGTTTCTTTTCAGAGCCACATACCAAGCAGGTCGGTTCCAGGGAGAGATACAGTTGTTGAAGCCTGTCAACCTGGACTTGCGTGTCGAGAGAAACCTTTCCTTTTCCTGGTACCACCGCATACCTGACATACAAATCACCGCTCACCTCAAACCCATCAACGTAAGTTGGCACTTATTGATGTGTGACCGATGTGTGGACATTGAAAATGGTGATACAGAGCCCCCCTTTTCCATCAAATGTCTTCTATGCAATTCAAAGCAGAAATAAGGTTTAGTTTCCGTTTTGGTTTGGTCTCAGATCTGCTCTGTGCTTTTCAAGTGAGGCCATTCTTTAAATATAATTCAACACCAAGGCCTAGAACAGAAAATACGATGGACAGCTGATCAGATGAACACATGTAGTAAATTGGCCAGTTGGATGTGATTTGCTGATGTCATTTACATGAAGAACTTCTCATTTTTAATGAATAATTTAGAAAGCTTTTGACCAAAGGAACCTTTAAAGACAGGAGGAAAATAAAGCTCTGTTCCCAAATAGCTGATCCTAACCCAGGATGACATGACGGTAGTCCTCCGGACTCTGAGTGAGAACCTGTTTGAGATTTTTGATGCCACCCCCCAACCTCCTGCAAAATGCCCCATCACTGACCCTTCCTGTGACAATGCATCGACCAAAGAACTCGTGAACCCTGGAGCCACAGGTCCAGTCCCGGGTGAGGAGACCCTCTCTGTCAGCTTGTGTTTGTGTGCTTGATGTATGTAACCTTTTGTCAGTCCAAACTTGTGTGTGTGGACGATGGTTGATGCCCATTTGCATTAAAGTCAGGTATCGTCATTGTGATCCAAGAAAGTAAAAAGTATGTACTGTGTGTAGATAGTCAAGTATGGAGCCTTCATTACCTCAGATTTTATGTGCAAAATTAATAATTAAGTAAAAAAAACAGTCAGTTTTAAGAAATACAGTATTTGCTTTCTCTACCTTACTGGATATGCTGCTTGTCCATTGCACGCTTTGTAAATACTGTTTATTATATATCTCAGTGAGTGTATATTTTTCTTTAACTTGCTTAACCTATTTCCCCTCTTCGGAAACTGAGAGTAACTTGCTTAACCTTTTTCCCCTCTATGGAAACTGAGTCACTGAAAACCAGAGTCAAATTCCTTCTATGTGTAAGAATACTTGGCCAATAAAACCTGATTCCAACAATCCTCAGGTAACACAGTGGTGACAGCTGCTGTGGTGGAGACCCAGAAGAGCAGCAAGCTGAAGACCACTCTCAAGGGGGACTTTAAGTTTGACTCAATGACGCTGGTTCTGTACAGCCCCAGTATGAACAAGGTAACTCGACATTAACAACATGAACTTGGACTCGGACTTGATCTTCTTAGTTTGGTGTTTTCTCACCTCTCTCCGGGCTATCATACATGTGCAGCTGCTGGACTCGCGTGACGCGCAGCTGAAGCTGGCGGAGTTTACCCTGGGCACCATCTCCAACTCCGTCCACATGTTCTCTGATGGCTCTATGAAGGCCTCCGTCCAGCTGGCCAACTGCCTCCTAGACGACAAAAGACCTGGGGTCAAGATGGTCACCCCAAGGTGATAATTTCAATTTTTATTTATTTATTTATTTTTAAAGAGTGACTGTGTTTAATTTAGTTATTTTATAATAATTATTTTGGTTATTTCATATATAAAAGCGAATTGCTTCAGTGTCACTGAGCGAAGGTAAAACAATTTGTAAATGGATAAATGTATTTTCTTTTTATCGAATGGTGAAAAATATGGTATAATTTGAGATATGAAAAGAGAACAGAAGCCCCTGCAATCCTCTGTGAAAAAAATTGAAAGCTTTTATTAAAATGGCTGATTAATAGTGCAGTTGTGAAAAGCATATGCATAAGGATAGGGCTGTAGCTAATGTAGGGCATTTGCCAAAAGAAAGATTTGCACGTTTTTGTTTTTTTTTCTCTGTTATACATTTGGTTCAATATTTTGTTGCACTTTCCTAGCATCTTAGATCTTTCCTGTGTTTTTGGGGGTTTGAGATCTTTGTTTAAAAGAGGCGGGTTGATTTGGTTGAAGAATGAACTTTTTCTTTTTCATCTCTCTATAAGCCCTCACTTCATTTTTCTCTTTCCTTAATACTTGATTCACACCTCCAGAATGATGGAGATGCGTCCAGGTGCGGAGCAGAACCAGATGGTGGAGGTGGTCTACCGACAGGGCCGCGAGGGCGCCGTTCTCTCCACGGTGATACATGATCTCTACTTGTGCGCCAGCATGGAGTTCCTGCTCACAGTGGCCAACATCTTCCAGCAGGCCTCGCAACAGGGCTTTGCCCTGCAAGCCAAGACCACCGCTGGCAGCGGGGACAAAAGGAGCGCTGCTGCAGCTAAAGAGCCTGGTTCGTGGGGATTTTTGTTGTTTATGCTGATTCTGAAGAATCCGTTAAGAAAGAGATGAATAATATTTATTCAGAGTTCAAAGTTGCGATCCATGATATTGTCCATGTTAGGTCTATTACACTATGAGTCCCAGAACTCCATTCGAAGTGCAATGTTCAACATGCTTAAATGCATAAATAATTGTAAGTCGCTCTGGACAAAAGCGTATGCTAAATGACGTAATTTAAAGTAATGCAACATCCAGGTTTACCCTCCAAGATGGTCACTTTCTTTTCTGGAAAGTATCCTTAATATAGCAGAAATGCCACAAATAATATACTGTATATTTTTTTACATGTTCCTATTGATGTGTATCTGCCCCCATCCTCCCGCTGCAAATTCCTGTCAGACCAAATCATATTCCTTCCTTTTACCCTCTGCTGCAGCACCAGCGGTGGTGTCGAAGATGGAGATCAATGTCACCGTGCAGAACCCGGAGATTGTGTTTGTGGCGGATCTGACCCGCGCCGACGCTCCCGCCCTGGTGGTGACCACGCAGTGCGATCTGATGATAAAGAGCGGAGCAGAGGGATCACTGATGACTGCTGCCATCACTGACCTCAAGGTTTGTATTTTTCATTCAATATAAGTAAAAAAAAGAAAGAAAGCTCTACTGTATTTTCGGTAGCATATGTCAAAACAAATCGATAGATAAAATGAGAATTCTACCCCCTTGGATATGAAATCCAAATCAATGCAGATGCTTCATTGCAGGTGGCAGCGTGTCCCTTCCTCAGAGAGAAGAGGATGAACAATGTGACCACGGTCCTGCAGCCATGTGAGGTGTTCTTCCAGAGCAGCCAGAGCAGCCCCACCTCTCCTCAGGCCATGGAGGTCTCCATAAACGCACTCACGCTCAAGGTAGGCCTCGCCTTCTTATAGTTGGTTATTAACAAATTACCAACAAGGTGGTTATCAGGCTAGATTTGTGATTGAGCATGAAGTGTCCTTGAAGTGCTATTGAAAAGGCATGTTAATTTGACTGGCTTAATAGAGTTATTTCTGTAGTCAATTTGATTTAAACACAGTTGTTCTAGTTATGGATGTCATAAGAACTTTTACTTTGATACCAAGTTGATGCCAAAATAACTGCTGGCTTTTCTACAGTATTTGCAGTAATAACTTATTGGTAGCCCAGAAAAGGTACTGCACTGCAGTCAGGCAGATCCCAAGCAGTCACAAAAGAATGCCAAAAATGCAATACAAAATACTGGTTACAAAGACAAAATAATAATAATAGATGAAGATGGAGAAAGGTAGTGCTGCTAGGGCTGCTGCAGCAACAGCTTCTTCAAATATTAGACAAATATAATATAAAAATATAAATATTTTTGTATTATATCTTAAGATACAGTATAATACCAGCGAGAGTCTTGTGTGGAAGTTATGTGTTACTTGTATGTGGCACTTTTAATACTGGCTATCAACAATCATGGAGTTTAACTGGTTATACGTTTCAACTACCAATGGTATTGTGACCTCCATAGTTCTAACCCCTACAGCCCCTACATTATGTTTGGGAAATCAACATTTCAACTTTTAAGGCTATTATTTATAATATAAAAACTATTATTCCTCTCTCTCTCCCTCTCTCTTCTGTCTACCTCTCCATTCAGGTGTCTCCTATCATTATCAACACTGTCATCACGCTCCAGTCTGTCCTGACGCCTGCTGTGGAGACGCCACAGGACAGTGTGGACAGTCCTGTGTCGCCGGAACTCTGTGAGAAGCGGGACTGGAAGGAGCTCAAACTCTGGTTCCTGGACCCAGAGAGCGACGAGGACACCCGCTCAGTGGCCCTGCTCATCCCGCAGGGGGAGTCGCTAAAGGTAATGCAGCACAGCGGCGATTATGGAGGTGATGACATTGTGTCGTGAAATAAATAAAGTAAAATAAAAGTAAAACAATAGATACAGACATAATACAAGTACGGAAGTAAACAAAAGCCAGTCTGAACAGTCTGCTCTTAAGCCGCTTTTTAAGGCTGTCCCCTGTGTCCTGAGTCACATATATTACATAATTGCAAATATTCAAGTTGATCGCAATCCCTTTTTAGAATTGGTAGATTCTAGAATGCTAATTTCTTCCATCCAAATTTGAAGAGAAAATTTCATCAAGTGTTTAAATCAGTTGGGCTGAGGAAAAAATAGGATAAACTGTATCCCTGACTTTTCTCAATGATGTGGATGTGTATTATTACACTATTAAAAGTTTATACTATGCTAGTGCCATAAAATTAACAAAGACTATTACATTTTCAATTGTAACTATTTGTGTGACAATTCATCACCAACTAAAATCTCCTGATTGTGACAGTCATTGTCCAGAGATGTTTAAATGTAGCATGTAGAGAGCTCTTGAAGTCGTTACAATCATTTTGCATTGAATTCTAAGTATCAGAATATCAACTCCTTTGATAAATCAAAAAACACTATGAATCATCAATCAAACTAGTGTGAATCATCAATGCTTTTTTCGGGGATCTCTTGTATTTTATTTATTGTTTTAGCAGTGTTAGTGTATAAGAAATGTAGATAAATTCTCCCCATCCGTGCAGGTGACCATCAACTCTATCTGCCTGACTTTGGAGGCTGGTGTGGGGCATCGCACCGTCCCCATGCTGCTGGCCAAGTCCTCTTTCCACGGAGACGTTACTAACTGGACTACACTCATCAACCTGCACAGCCAGCTCAACCTGGAGGTGGAGTAATGCGTCGTGATTGGATGTGCATGTTTATGTTAATATTTTGATACTTAATGACATCAATTTGCTAACTTAAATTCACGATAGAGAATGACATGGGAGTAAAATTGTCAACATTTTATCCTCACAGACAGGGTGTTATGGATAGACTTTCTGTTTTTCTTACTTATTTCTTGCGCTACATCAGATGGGTTCTCCACAAATAAATGGCCAAGAGTCAACTGTTCTCCAAGCATTTCGCAAATTAGGATACTGGGTTTATATAACAGTTTAATTTATCTGTTTGTCTTTTTGTCCTGTCTTTAGGTTCATTACTTTAATGAGGTAATGGGAGTGTGGGAACCACTGCTGGAGCCCTTGGAGGATGAGAGTAAAGACGGCTTCAGACCCTGGACTCTGGGACTCAAGGTACTGCACGCGCACACACACACACACACACACACACACACACACACACACACACACACACACACACACACACACACACACACACACACACACACACAAAACTTTCTTTGTTGTCTTTGTTTCTAAACTTTCTAAAGCACTGCTTTGTGACCTCTCCAGATGAAGAAGAAGCCAATCACGTACACATGTCTGTCAGATGAAGTGGATTTAAACGTTCCAGACTACAAGACAGTCATCAGCATCAACAGCAAGGACCAGCTGAACATCACCCTCTCAAAGTGTGGACTGAGCATGCTCGGTAACCTGGGCACGGTGAGGAGATCAAATAACTCCCAATTAGAAACAAGCAAAAAATAATCTTTCATATTAAAATCACAATGTCTATCACATATATTACTGCTATTTTGCATTTAACAAAAAATAAGTTGGGCAAATTAAAGTGGTAATCAATGCGGTCAATCAAATAGGAGACTTTCAACAAAATAGTAAGTAATTAATCTTACAGATAACCACTTTAAAGACTACAATATAAGGTTTCTTTACAGAAATGGAAAGGAAGCATGCACACACACACTTATGACCTGAAATTGTGGGTGGCAGTTTGTTTCCTCTGAAATTTACGTGTGTGTGTGCGTGCTTGCGTGCGTGGGCGTGTGGCTCATCTCTCCTCAGGCGTTTGCAGAGGCTGCCAAGCAGACAGCAGAGTGCTTCCAGAAGGACGAGGCACCGTTCGTGCTGAAGAATCGTCTGGGCTTGGCGGTGTCCATCCTGCACAGCGAGATGTTCAGCCCCATCGGGGAAGAGAACAGCAATCGCACAGTGGAGCTCCAGGACGGGGACACTCTCAACATGGACTACTTGAGAACCAACAGCGACTCTGACCAGTTCTCCGCTATGACCTCTCTCAGTGCCAAGGACTACTACATACAGCCTAGTGAGTAAAAACACAGCTCAGATTAGTGACCCTACTGTAAGGCTTAACGGGTGATGACTCACGAATTTCTTCCGATGTTTGGCTTGACTCCCATATATCAGGAGTTTCTGCAGACACCTCCTACCAAGGCCTCTGGGCTCGGCATCGTCCTTTTAAACACTTTTTTGAGCATCGTAAATGAAAATTATATATTTCACTGAGGCCTTCCTGTTGTTTGTCTTGTCCACACTATAGGTACTGTAAGAGTACATACAATTCTGTGAGGGTGCAATTTCGCACATTCATCTTCTCCTATTCGCTCTTCTCCTGTTCGCTCTCCTCCACAGCCCCTGTGGGCCACACGGCTGCCAGTGTGATTCCACTGATCAAGGTGGGCCGGGGGATGTACAGCGTGGTGCACAGGGAATCTGGAGTCACTCGCTTCCTGGTCTGCCAGATCTACTCTGTGGAAGGCAGCAAGTACATCAAGATCCGCTCTCCCTTTCAGGTATCATTGATCCACTTATGTTCCCCTTCTCTCTCTGTACTTCAGCGAAACAAGGTGCATAGGCCACACAGTTCAGCATCAATGTGAATTAGTTGATGAATACAAATATTGACTGACTTTTGAATATTGATTAACTTTTACTGGAAACTGCTTTTTATTCATTATCATGGGCATGTAGGTCAGTGGTCCACAATCTCGTTAAAATAATTAAATACTGTAGATTTATTGCTCATACCAAAATTAAAAATCTAATGCTTTTCTCTTGTTCACATGCTTTCCTCAATACAGATAATCAATCACTTCTCCATCCCCTTCAAAGTGTTTGAAGGGTCTGCTTGCTTGGGTACAGCTTCCCCTACGGAGGAATTCTGTGTTCCACTGGACTCTTATAGGTGAAAAAAAACACACACAGACACACGCACACATTTATTATTGATGTACCATCTCACACACATGTGTGAGGTGTTCTCTCTGGCTCTTTACTCAGTTGAAATTTCGGACCCTGCGTTCTTGTACGTTTGCTTGACATTGTCTTTCAGTTTAATTTGAAAACTGCAATTCTCATAAAGCCAAGAATGCCTAAAATGGCCCAGATGTTTTCTCACCTAAAATTGCCCAAGTATCTTATGTATCATTTGAAAGTGGAGAATCAGAGCTTCCAAACAAGGTGTCACTTGTGCAAATCAAGCAAATATTTTTAAAGCTATGACTTGTTAATGACAAGGGTGTGGCAAACCGTGTTTCTGAGATAATCACCTCCAAAGTTTTACCCACACCAGGTTCATTCAGCCAGCTCCCAGAATGCAAATGGTGTTGGCGGACAAACAAAGCCTCATGGCTACTTAACATGATGCTGAATGGGCCAATCACGAACAGCTCAACAACACAACAAATTTGTTTTTTAAAAAAGCTTTTATTTAACAGTAAGAATATACATGTTTTATAAAAGTGGAATTATTTTGGAGTTTAAAAGTACGGACAACACAACAAGATGTAGAGTCTATCAATATTATGAGTCTCTGAAAATCTGTCACCAATCTCAACGGACTTCATCACGTCATCAACTTCTTCCGTTGTAACAACAACGGGCGTATCGTCGGTCTCAACCGGTGGTTCTCGGAAATATTCAGTTTCATCATCACATTAAGTTTGAAATCAGCTGTTTGAAATGTTCTCCAAGTCCCGAGTAATATCAGATTCAGCGTCGCTGTCGGAGAACTGATTATCATCGCGGAAAATTAAGTCCAGTGCGCGCTGCTAACACTGTCTTGGCTTGACTTGACTCTATCGCACTGGTCAGATTAAGGTCCTAAATATGCTTCAGATCTTCCGCCGCCCCTTTTGCATAATCCATAACGATACGGAGAAGAAAGTCTTCACAGACAAGTGAAACACCCCCATGCTGCGCTTTAACCGTCTGTTTACGGGAGTGACATAGGTGTGTGGTGCAAAGGGTTTTCCTTCTTCGCCGTTTCATAACAGTGGCTTTGTTTGTGTAAAGTAGTACGATTTAAAGGTTGAATTATATCAAAACGGTTTCACATCACATGGAATATGGATGAGTGATCTTCACCTGGACGCTCGCGTTAAAGGATCGATCGGCGTTATTCAGCTCTGTTCAGTGCCTCGTAAGTGAACTGCGTTTCCCCATGTAATCTAACGGGAATATTTAACTCCACGGTTTAACATTTTTCTACTATTTATAAATCAAACTCGGTTTTGGAAATTCGTTGAGATATTTTAAAAAAACCACAAAAGAACACAAATCTGGAAAAATCTCACTTTCCTCCAAAAAAGGTTTTATTTGGCTGCTCCTGGCGATTTTAGAAATGCACAAGATGGCGAGTTTTGCTGTGGTGGGACACATATGCACTTAAGTATACGAGTACTTCAAAACTTTACTGAATTAGAAACATCAGTGAGTACTTTTGGGTCAGGGTATTTGTACTTATGCTTACAGTAAATAAAAGGTTTCCGTCCTTCCACCACTGTCCCACACCCACATAAAATTGCTCTTCCCTCCGTTCCACTCTCCATCCTTTACTGCCCCCTGCAGGTCTGAGCTGAGCCTGCAACCAGTGATGGAAGAAGACGCTGATTCGGCTGAGCAGTTTGAGTGCTCAGAAGGCTTCAGCTATGAGGACGTCAATAACCAGGAGCCCGGAACAAACCTTCAGCAGACCTGCCGTCGCCGTGGCAACCAGGCCGGCGTGCTGATGATCAACATAGTGCCAATGAGAGATGCTGTCACGTCCACACACACCGGAGGCGTAGGGGAGAACTTTGATGAGCCGTATGTGCTTCACCTGTGGCCCTCCATCCTGCTGCGAAACCTGCTGCCTTACCCAATTTCCTACAAGATACAGGTAAAATAATTTCCTAAGATCATTTCTGATAAAGGTGAAGATGCTTTTTATCTGTTCATATGAAGCAACAAAGAAAATTGTGTAGATCTTCCTTCTAAATGTTGTAATTTTTGTCAAGCCGAAGGACCTTAATGAACCTAAAGGACTGCCTCCCTCTTTACCTCAACAGGATAGCGGTGATTCTGCCTCTGAGGCCACATTAGAGCCCGGCCACTCTGCCCAGCTTCACACTGCCGTCATCAACCAGTCTAGTCTGGCTCTCTGCCTCCTTGACTACCTGTCTCAGGATTGGTCGGCCAACTATAGGTTTGTCTTTCATGTCATTATTTTTAATGTTTAAAGTGGTAATCCGCAAGATTGTATTGTGTTGCTCCAAGGGCTTCCGGCTTCTCTTGGGGCTGGGGCGTCTTCTGTGGCTGCAGGGCGGGGTGCTCGGGGCTTTCCTGCAGCCGTGGGGTGTCTATGCAGCTGCGAAACTCAGGGGTGGCTTCGGGGCCCTTTCCGCTGCTTGAAGGAGCCACAACATAATACCGACATTATACACCAGAACCAATTAGGATAAATCCTGTTCACTCACCAGTGAACACTTCACACACACATACACGCACGCACGCACGCACACACACACACATAGACATACAGGCGGTCTCATCACAGGCACCCCACCGGCACCAAAAGGGATTTGTATCAATTAAGTCACATTTTCCGCTTTCTCTCCCTTGTTGGGCCCAAATTGTCTTGTCACAGCCTCCGTGCGGGCCAAGAAGAAATCACCTTCATCGTGTTCCAGTCACTCCGAGAGGACGAAGAGGATGACTGCAGCAGCGACGATGAGGAGAGGAAAAGGGCAGAATTGGACATTGCGGTGCACGTTAAATATGAACCGGGACAGATGGTGTTGGCTATCCATTCTCCATACTGGATGGTGAACAAGACCAGCAGGCTGCTGCAGTACAAGGCCGACGACATCCACCGAAAACACCCCCTGGACTACGACATGCCACTGCTCTTCTCCTTCAAGCCTCGCAACTTCCTACAGAACAACAAGGTAGACTGTTTGACTTGATGGCCATTCAGAGGTGCATTTAGTTGAGTTTATTTGTGGAAAAACAAATATACAAAATGACAGAAGTAGTAGAAAAAGACAGAAGAAACGACAAAATAAAGTTGTCACAGAAGAAAGCATTATACATCCAAATTACACGTGTTTCACTTAATAAAAGCAATTTCCAATTGGACTTGAAGGGAATTGATGCATTGAAGACATTGGACCTCTTTCATTAAACTTGTCTTACTTTTTTGTCCCTTTGATAGGAAAAAAAATATGAACGTCACTGTTTGTGAGAGTGTGACAATCACGCCTAACAATCACATTTGGACATACACATATTTTGCGAATGATGCCCATCAAATTTTGCTCACGGTACTCCTGTGCAGTTGTATTGCTTGTGTTGTGTATTAATGTTGAAGTCTGCTTTGTCTTCCAGGTGCGTCTGATGATCTCGGACAGCGACCTATCGGATGATTTCTCCCTGGATACTGTCGGTAGCTATGGCGACGTGAAGTGTAAAGGCAAATACAAAGATTACTTGGTAAGATTCTAACTGGAAGCTAAACTTTGAGACTTACAGCCAATATTTGATCCTTCAAGGAGCCATCAAAAAATGGGATTTGTTTACAACATAAAAAATTGAATTCTGACGTTGTGCTGTTTGCCTTCATTTTTCCATCAGGTGGGAGTGAAGATTGATGCCAGCAGTTTCAGTCTGACCCGTATTGTGAGCTTTGTGCCATTCTACCTGCTGGTCAATAGAACCAAGCATGTCATCCTGATCAACGAGGAGGGACAGGACAACTGGACCCAGGCTCAGCCACAACAGGTCAGAAGCACAGAAACCTTTTTTTTTATTTTTTTTTGGCAGAAATGGTTCTTTTTTTTTCAGTAAGTTATATTTGCAGTTTACTGTAGTTGTGACAAGTATAATAACTAGAGGTGTCACGATTCAAAATCAAAAATCGACTGAAATGAGCGTTGAACTTAGAAAAGCACAAGCAGATTCGCAATTCTCTCCCTATTTCTGTGGGTAATATTGTCCGACATGGTCGCCATATTGGGACAGTAAAGATCTGATCAGCAAATGCCGTTTACGCTGGAGGGGTGCGGGGCCCTCCCTCCACGGTGTCGACCGCGGCTCCAGCGCTGAACCGAACTTGGAGTTTGGTGAGCTGCAGTCGGCTCCGTGGAGGGTCCAATGTGTCACATCCCTCAACGCACACTGCACCCCCCACCTGCCACTAGGGCTGCAGTAACGAAATTCAAATAGAATTCCAATATTACAAAAAAAAGAACCCTATAAAGTAATACCCTATACAATATAAGTTCATCCAGTTTGTTGCACAGTGACACATTAGAGAGAAATATTCCCGGTAACGTTGTGCCAAGTCGGTGGAGATGCAGCAGCGCACCAACGTGTCTTCCTCTCCTCCGGCATTTCACTGTGTGTACAAGGGAGAGTGCCTTTGACCAGAATGTCCAGTAATTCAAAAGATGTGGTGATGAAAGTGGGAAATAAACCTGACCATCACTGACCAATGTCTACACTATAGTGTAGAGGTTCCCAACTATGGGCTCGTGGACGGTGCTGGGCCATCGGGTATTTGCCACCAAACCGTGAGAACACAGGCGGGATTTTTTCAGGAGCGATCTGCCATCTGCTCCACAGCAGAGCAGCAGCAGGAAAAGGAGTAAATTAAATGCATCTCGAGTTTTTATTTGCTCTGTTTTGAGAAAAGATGGCTCTGATCAGAGCGCAGGTAGTAATTTGCCTTTTACTACAAGCGTTCCCCCCCCGGCAAAAATAGTATCCGTTTTTCTGCTCCTATTTTAGCGAGTAACTTAAAAGTAGTGTAATAAGTAACTTATTGTTTATTATTCTAAAGTCTTGTTTTGCTAAAGCTCTTAACTGTTTGGGTGTGTTGTTTGAATATTCTCATATATTTGTTATTATTTACAAGTTTTAATATTCAATTAAAAGTTACTTATTGAGAAACAGGTGTTTTTCTTTACAAATCAGTGCTGAAAAAAATAGATATTTAAATCGAATCGCGACCTTGAAATTGAGTAATTAAGTAATATCGTGGGTTTTGAGAATGACACCCCTAATAATAACACGTAAAACTGCGCCATTCAAAGTCATTGATGTTTATGTACTAATTCACACTGCATTTTCAGTCTGCCATTCCTTTCTGGCCTGAGAAAGACACCAAAAAACTGAGGATAAAGGTGGAAGGGTGTGAAGCGCCTCCCCGAACCATTGATTTCACACGACCAGAGAACTGCCTTCTTCTGCAGCTGGACAACACCGTGAGTTGTAGAGTAACACTTACCCAAAAATTAAAATATTTAGCAAATTGAAATGTCCTTATATTATATTATGTTATATTATATCAATTTTATATATATTTGATAAGCTTTGATATAAATCCAAAATGTCATGGTCCTGTTTTGGGTTCTTTCTTCATGAGGAGGAGGAGGAGGAGGACAAGGTTAACTGTACTCAAATGTACTCTCTGTAGCATTAAAAACATCATAAATATGACCTCACACACATAGTTATTGTCTTGTTTTCTAGTTGGGCGGTATTACTGTGGATGTGAACCTATCGGAGCACTCGGCGGTGATTCGTTTCTCAGACTACCACGATGGTGCCGCCCCCTTCCTCATCATCAACCACACAAAGGATCAGATCGTACAGTTCCACCAGAGGTGAGAAAGTGACTGTCTTTACTCTACTCTCCAACTTAATTATAGATAGAGTTTCATAGCAAGAATTATGAATACAAAACTAAAAATTAAAAGAGGCGATTAGTGGTGGAGAACAGACCTATCAAATATAAAAAATATAAGTAGAGGGGGAAACTCCTCTGAGGCAAATTGATTAAAAAAAAATGTAATGCATTTTTAAACCATATTCACTCCACTCAGCTTACTTAATCCCTATTTTGTAGTGTTATCTCTTCAGAAAATTATTATCACCAATGATTATCTGCTTTGTATTTTGGTCAGAAGTATGTTTTTGAGACTGGTTCTACTCCTTGACCACAGAAACTACTGGTAAAAGTGAGTGGCTGTACAGTAAATGGTCATGTATCGAAGTGTAGTCAAACCCTCAAGATTTCAATGTTGCCTTAAATGGAAGCGCCTCACTTTCATCAAAATTCAATTTCTGTATGTGTTTCTCATAACTTACATTTCCGTTCAGACCACGCTTCACTTGGTTTTAGAGGTGAAACCAGTACCAGGGAAATAGTCTGAAAAATAAGTCTATTCAAAGTCTTTACTTGTTCTAATTTGTGCATTTCATTTTCAGTTCATGTTTGGTCAGAAGAACTTTGTCTCATTTGTTGATGAACCACTTATTAATTTAACTGTTTTCCATTTTACACATGCTGTACTGAATGATGATGATGATGATGATGATAATGATATTAATCTGTGACCTACGCTGCAGGCATTTTGACAGGATGGAGTTTGTCATGATACAGGATGTTTGTTTTTGTTGATTGAATTCTGTTTGTATATTTGTTTGTTGTTGTTGTGGGCCACACAGCAGGCGGAGGGATTCATCCATGTGGATAGCTGATGAGCTGCTCGACCTCTCCTTCTCGGTGGAGGAGGACAGGTAGAATTCTAGTCGAAATAGAGAGTCCTGGTGCACTCAGCCAGCCAGCCAGACAGACGGAGGGACGGAGGGGTAGAGAGAGCTTGAGGGCTTGAGAGCATGAGAAATAAGAGAGGACATTTGGGGCAACAGGAGTGGGTGATGGAAATGATAAGGTGATAGAAATGTGTGTATCAATAGAGATTCACCGATACCAAAACAACAAAGTAAAATTAACTGGACTTTTTAAACCACCACCTAGGGATCACATCCCTCACCTGTTGTTTTTCATTAGTGTCAAGTGAAAATTATATTTTGTGACATACACCTATCTCTTAAAATATGGTGATATAAAATTTGGGGCATATTGTCCACCACTTTAGTCATATACTTTTCATGTACCCCTCTTCCATTGAAGAGATTGTAGAATAAACAGAACAGCAAATTGACCCCGCAGAAGATACAGGATTGGGTTTTGCTGTCTTAATTTGCTCTTAATCCTTACCATATAAAATAATGGAAAAAAAAAGAATAGAAAATGAAAAATGTACTTCATTTCTCAAGTGTAGTAATTAAATTTTTTTCTCTTTTGCTATTTTCTTTCAATTTATGACCATAATAGTCCAGCATAGCCTTCTGAGCAGTTAAGCATAAATTAAATAAAGTGGGTCCCAGAAAGCGACTCCAAGCTATTTGGTTCCTGCCTTTGTAAGAGTATTGAGGAAGGAGCACGTGAGACCTTTGAACCCATTCAGAACTCTCAGTTTGACCTCAGTTGTATCAGCTGTTTCTCAACTAACATTTCTTCTCTTGTAGTGCTGTTTGTTTTGGCTGCTGGGATTCTGCCAAATTATCCTCCTGCTTCCTAGAGTAGTTCTCTCCCGCCGAAAGGAAAAAGTGAACAAAATCAAACTTCTCCTTTGCGACTTCAGCTCTCGTTTCTTCACATCCAAGCAATCATCCCCACTTCATCCCAAGGGCTTTTTTAAATTAATTTTTTTTATGTTTTCGATCAAAAACCATCAGTGAATGTGGATTTATGCTTTTTCCCCTGCTAAGGGGTGTCAGGGACCTTTGGTTTTGGGTTGTGCTTCCATATGCTTTGATAACTCATGGCTGCCTCTGTTTAAGCTAAATCTGTATTCTGTAATTGCTAGACTGAAGGTGGCGGGGCTGTCTGACATCCTTCCTCTATGGCGCTCCACTCGCTGTAGCCTGTTGCATCCAGCTTATATTGTCATGGTTTGTCGAGGCAATAACTCATCATCGCTATTGTGTGTGTGTGTGTGTGTGTGTGTGTGTGTGTGTGTGTGTGTGTGTGTGTGTGTGTGTGTGTGTGTGTGTGTGTGTGTGTGTGTGTGTGTGTGTGTGTGTGTGTGTGTGTGTGTGTATTTTGTGCACATGTGGCTGTGCAGCTCCCAGCACCAGGCGGAGAAGGAGGATCTGGAGCCCGGTAAAGCGGTGTACTACACCTGGGCTGAGCCCACCGGCTCAAGACAGCTTTGCTGGGACTGTGGAGGCTACAATGGGACTGTCAGGAATGAGGAGGTTAGGGCTGCCCCAGAATAGTCGACAAAACATTAGTCGACGAGCAGAGTCTTAGTCGACCAAGTTTTTCATTGGGCAGTTAGTCGCAGAAAAAAAATCCATTTGGAAGCTGCACCTTGTCAAAATGAACCTCAAAACCTATATGACTGAACCCGTTAATGCTAGAGGGCTTTTCATTTGAAACAAACTTTAACAAAAATAAATGTTCAATCTCATTGCTGGTTGTTCCGACACATTCAGAAGAATAATTACAGCTTTAGATGGGCGGCTTTTGCCGGTAATTAACAGGCAGCTCGCTTCATGCACGTGCGCTGCATGAAGTTGACTAGTCTAAAAGTTAGAAGAGATATTGTGTAAATTATGAAAAATATTACATATATTATAAGAGCCATTTGAAACCACACATCAATCACACCAATCACATTCTTCAATAAATGCTCTGAAGGCAGTGGTGCGCCCCAGCCCCAGGGCGCCAGGGAGTGGGAAGGCGCAGTGACAGGGTTGCCAGGTCGATGGTTTTCCTGTGGAATTGGGCTACTTTTTAAGTTTTGTGATAGCAATAATGCTGTCATGCCATGCTGTTGGACTTTAAAAGCAGTATATATGGTCTGGCAGGGGCATATTTTGAGTTCTGATATTGGACTAGTTTTGTTACAGACCTGACAATCCTGTTTAGCGAGTCCGTGGTACGAGGGGTAATCGGCACACTGAGAAAACAGTCTTCTTAAATGTTTACATTAATAAAATAATAATAGGGCCTAATAAGTTTAACCGGTGTAATTAACAGGCTGCTTGTAAATTAAATTGATAATTCAAAGGCTGGTTATTAGGTTTTGTATTTATTTGTAATGTAGCGCAGTGTTAACAATGTTAGTTATAACATTCTTTCTCACCCCTGCAACACCACAAATCGCTTGAACTGACGACTAAAAGTCGACTCGGAAAATCTTTAGTTGGGGGCAGCACTAGTAAAATCATCATCTTAATCTACTTTTCCATGTTAATTAATTTGGATGCAGTATGTGGACACCCAAACACCACACCCTTAATGTGCTTGTCGACCATTTAATTTCAAAACCATGGGCATTAATATGGAGTTGGACTCCCTTTTCTGCTCTGGGAAGGCTTTCCACTAGATTTTGGAATGGGAGCAAATTGAATCAGACTGCAAGAGGGTGAAGCACTTTCCATTGCTCCAAAGTCTAATGGCGGCATGCTTTACACCACTCCAGCCGCGGTTGACAATGCATTGGTAGCTTAGAATGAATGGGCATTGGCGTTTTTTTTCTCCTCAACATTATTTTAACACTGGTACTGATTTCATTGTTGTGTGTGGGACCCACCTATGCTCAATGACTAGAACCAGTTAAGCGGCAGTGTTAAAACAGCAAGGTGTATGGAAAGCTATGCCGATCTTATTGTGAATACCTGCATGTGTGTTTATTTCTGTGTATTTTTAGGACCTGCGCGTCGATATGAACGATGAAGGAAAGCTCTTCCTGATCTCTTTCTACGAAGGTAAATTTAAAAAAGGCTCAGAGCTGTCTTAACACAATGTCCTCCAAACATATCTTGAGGTTTCAGGACCGTTTCACTTATTTTTGTATTTCATTTTATGTCCTTAGCTCTCATATTTTTTTCCCATTGCTAAATTTTCTAATTTAAATTTTGATTGGGATGGTCACAATCTGGAATCTAGCTTTGATGGTCACATCCCCTTCGAGGTGGTTTTACGAAAATAAAAACAAGTGGAAAACGTTACCGCTGCATTGCATGAGTTACTCTCTATCTTCCCTTGTTGATGTTAAGGTCTGCAGCGCGTCGTGCTCTTCACGGAGGAGCGTCGCATCTACAAGCTGCTGTGCGAGAGCGAGAAGGTACAGCTCGCCGAGCAGGAAATCGTTCTGTCGCTGCTCAATATGGGAGTGTCGCTGATCAACAACACCACTGGGCAGGAGGTCTCCTTCATCGGAATTACAAGGTCTGGCATCATGCATACACGCAGATAAGTCGGTTTACGTAGACTTGAGCTAATATTATAATAACAGAATTAGAACCTCAGTTAGACATGGCACTCACACACCATGGGTCCTACAGCAAACTAAAACCTCTTCAATGGAACTTTGACCTAAGCAAACAATATGATACTTTGACAACCTCAGTTGGCTTTGTGTTGATTAAAATGCATTTACCTGAAAACAAAATGATACCCAGAAACTACTAATACTGTAACAAAAGAAAAGAAACGAGCCAAACTTGTCAAGTGGAGGCCCAGCTTACATAATAATACTAATAATAGGATATTTAACTAAAGCATTCACATACTGTATTACACATTAACTTCGGGGCACGATTTTCAGCGTTACACACATAATCAATGACGCTGCTGAAACAAATTCCCCCTAACCTTTTCAGTTCTGATGTGGTGTGGGAGTGGAAGCCCAAGGCGAAGTCTCGGTGGAAACCTCTGAGCATGAAGGAGGCGCAGATGCTAGAGAACTGCTTCAGAGGCTACATGGAGTCTGGGCCCGTGGACAATTTAATAGAGCAGCTAGACACCAACTTCCAGGTAGGAGAAACACACGCACACACACACACACACACCTCCCATCCCTCCTGTTTTATTTTGTGCTTTTATGCAATAAAATCACAAACTGACACAAATGAATGAAGCTTTGGATGAGATCCAATCCAGTTCCATTTGTTTAAAGAATATACAGTGTATAGATATATAATTTTTTGTTTTATTTCCAGAGGAATATACCATTGAAAATAAGGATGCACCACAGTTTAAAAATTAAACCCTTAAGTGTAAAATAAGGATAAGCACATAGATAGCTATGGATTACTCTAATTGGAACTTTATCTACAGTATCACCCCACGATGTGCCTTCAGGCCAACTCGCCACTGTGAGTGATGTTACCTGCATGTCACGTTTGTGCCAATTAGGAAATTAACACACTGCAATGTGTTTTCCAGCGGTGTAACACACAGGCAGATTGATTAGTTGAGGCTGGTGAAAGTTAAAAAAAAAACCCACAAAAAACACAAAAAACTGACATTGAACTCTGTATGCAAGGTTTCAGTGCCAAAATGACACGCACAATCACATACTTAGGATGGATAATAAATGAAGAACTATTAAAACAAGTCTTGAACTATATCTGGGCAATAAAAAACCCAGAATTTGGGAAACCCACTTCTTTACTCTTGTACTATGTAAACTGTGTTTCCTGGGTAGTAGTATAATTTCACATGTTCCCAAGTGTACTCGGAACAATGTTTAACGGTGTTGTATTAATGTGTCATGTCATGTTGATGGTTAATTTGAGTAAAGACTCATGAGTTCCATGACTGACAACAAACAAAGTGATTGCCTCTATGAGTAAACATGTTCATTTCACAATTTGGGATATTTTCTGTTCTTTCTCCAAGGTGTCTTTCACTCCCAACGTCATGGATATGCGGATGCTGCAGCCTTACAGTTCGCCTCTGCGGAGGAGCTTCCTGCCCGGGGTGAAGGTGGAGTACAGTGTCTCACCACGACAGAGTTCCTACCGCGTCCAAATCAACCGCATACAGGTGACCGGAAATGGAGTCAAGAAAAACACCTTTCATCCTTTTATTAATATTTCTGGATGAAGCCAATCCAAAAGTTAAATGCTGATTACCGCAGGTACTGGTGTCTCATGACTGATAGCGCAATAAACATTACAATGCGTAGACAGCGGTAGCTGAAACTGTAAGCCACGTTTTCTAACCCTCATCATTTGTGTGACACTTTCTCCCTTTCCCTCTGACTTTCTCTTTCTTAGGAACGATGTCTATTCTGCCCTAATCGTTAATTTATTTTCCCACAGATCCAGAATCAGCTGCCGGGAGCCATCTTTCCCTACGTCTTCTACCCTGTCAACCTGTCCAAGTCCGTCACCATGGACACTGGTCAGTCCCGGCTCCGTCCCTCTGCTGTGCTGTTCAGATCAGTCCAGTGCTTTAACTGAAATAGAATTGTATTTACCTCTGTTCCTTCAGAGCCCAAACCTCTGACGGATATCAGCATCGTCACCAGGGCAGCGGGACACTCGGACATCTCCCGCATCAAGTAGCTCATTTTAACGACCTTTTCTGATTTACATTTCTCTCTGTTGTACACTCGTCTCTCTTTTTCTTTTCTTACGTGCCCGCAAATTCCGCCGTAACCTGGTGTCTGCTAGCTTAAGGAACGGAAGGATTTAGTCAAGTCCTAGTCTATGAGGGTTATTGTCTGTCCACCGGTAGGTACTTCAAGGTGCTGATCCAGGAAATGGATCTGAAGCTGGATTTGGGTTTCCTCTACGCCATCCTGGACCTCTTCACACCAGAGGACGCCAGCAGCGTCACGTCAGAACAGGAGGTCAATCCCACTCCTTTCTCTCGCTCCGAATGAGTGAAAGCTCCAGTTTCTTTCCTCACGTTCTTTATTTCTGATGCCAAAAGTAACTAGAAACGTCTTGCCAATACAGGTCTTATTGCAGGAAAAGCTTAGAATTTCATACAACTTTGTATTCTTAGGTTCAATCCTTGTCGTTGCTCTATCTATACAAACGAACCGCATGCCTCACCTTATTTAAATAATGTCACATGTGTTCAGGATCACTTGAGTTTTTATTTTATTTACTGATTGTATTGTGTGTCTTTTTCCGCATGATTGTTTGCGGTTCTCCTCCAGGTGGAACTGTTTCAGAAGGACATCGAGTACATGAGGACCGAGCTGAACCACGCCTCAGCTGCCGACACCTCTCCCATCAGCCTCTACGAGTACTTCCACATCTCCCCCATCAAGGTGTGTTCAACCGGTCCCCCAAAATGTCTTTTTAATGTAACTATAATGCAAAAACCTCTATAACAGATCTTAAATTGAAGCCTCAATGGTTACATATATAAAAAAGTAGATAAACTTCTATAAAAATGTACACATAAATATCCATACAAATGCATTATGTGGATGCGGTGGCAGCAGTGTTTAGTCGTGTCACTGTGTTTCCAGCTCCACCTCAGTTTTTCCCTGAGCACCGGAGGGGAAGACGGCCTGAAAGAGAAGAGAGATTCTGAGCTGATTCCCGTCCAATCTCTTAACTTATTGCTGAAGAGCATTGGAGCCACGCTCACTGATGTGCAGGACGTTGTCTTTAAGTACGGATACAAACACAAAGACTTTTTTTTTTTATTATGATGATGATGAATTCACATTTGACATTGTTAGTGCTAATCCCTTGTTTACTGCAGACTGGCCTTCTTTGAGTTGACCTTCCAGTTCTGTACCACTCAGCAGCTCCAGTGGGAGGTCATCAGACATTATTCCAAGCAGGTAACACAGACACTGGCTTCAGACACACACATACACACACCCAAATTAGAAATAAGCGGTCATCACAAAATTCAGTAGCCCGTAAAGGATCGTGATTTGAAAATCTAGCTTCATAAAAATAACCAAGTATTTATGTATGTATATCCAAGGCCATCAAGCAGATGTATGTGCTGGTGCTGGGTCTGGATGTGCTGGGAAACCCCTTCGGGCTGATCAGAGGACTGTCTGAGGGCGTGGAGGCCTTCTTCTACGAGCCCTATCAGGTGAGAACAGAGAACAATTTTGGTTTCTCTCTACGAATACAGAAAATCCACTTTAGGTTGTTTTTTTTTTTTTTTTTTTTTTTTGATGGATAGTTAAGTTCTTCTTGAACCAAGCAACCTATGTTTTATAAGCTGAATGAGTCCAATGAAATCTTTTCAGAAAGGACTACAAATACTGTTTTTCAGTTATTTTGAAGTTAATTACTCTCACTTTCTAATCCCTTAATAATTGATTGAGGAAAATATGGAGTGTCCATCACTCCACCATTGCACCACAGAGCAGCATTGTTGTTGAGCAAAAAAAACACTGTTGCCTCCTGGGTTACAAACCCCAACCGTCCCGGGTCATTTCTGTGTGGAGTTTGTATGTTCTCCCGTGTTTGTGTAGGTTTCCTCTGGGTCCTCTGGTTTCCTCTCACCAACAAAAGATATGTATGTTAGGGGGTTAAAGCTTGGTTTATAATCGCTGCATCTGTAGAGTCGTTTAGTGCGTGCGCCATAAATGACGTTGTGGCGGCAACAGCGCTGCAATTTTTGGAACTCTGTGCCGTGCGCTTCAGGTAATTCAAGATGGACACGTCTGAAGGAAGGTTGTGCAAAGAGGTCTGCAGGTACAATCTGTACAATCCATCCATGCGTGACCACAAAAATAACCAGATGCTGTTGAATTCATGGAAGGAGATAGCACTGTCTCTGTCCAAAGATTTGGACTATTTTAATACCTCAGGACATCTTTGTGGTGTTTACCCCTGACAATTTTCCAAAACTCACGACTACATATCTAAAAAAAAAAACCTGCACTCACTGCAACAAGTATACATACATTTAACACTTTCTATTTTAATTTGAATGCTATTTTCAAGTTATTCAGATCCTTCCCTCAGGACTTCTTTGTAATGTTACAGCAGTTCTTTCAGTTTGCCCTGGTTGTTTGTGCACAGCGCCCCCTGTCTTTCAGGAGAATATCTCCACGTCATCTACATGGCAACTCGCAGCTGTATATGCTTGTGTGTCTGGTAGTGCGCGCGCCATGAGGCGCACGGCTCGCTTTCTGCAACTATAACAGAGCCTTTATACTCCCGTTGGTGCCCTGGTCAGGGGCACTGACAGGAGTATAAAGGCTGGCAAAAGAGCTGGAGTTGGACCTCGGGCGCTGTACGGCGGCTGCCCACTGCTCCTAGGTATAGGATGGGTCAAATGCAGAGGATTCATTTTGTTGTATTTGTACAATGACAATAAAGATGTTCTTCTTCTTCTTCTATTCTTCTAAACATTTGGAATTTCCAAGGGAGCCATCCAGGGGCCTGAGGAGTTTGTTGAGGGCATGGCCCTCGGGGTGAAAGCTCTGGTCGGGGGAGCCGTAGGTAAGCACAAAACTAACTATAACCATTACTATAACTTCTGAATTTTCTGAAAACTGCAAATTCCACTTCGATACATGGTGTGTATACACTTAAGCAGATGTAAACTCCAATAAGTATTGGAACATTTAATGGAAAATGATTTTATAATTATTGTTTTTAACAATGATTTTTATTTATTATGTCTGTT
The DNA here is from genome assembly GCF_960531495.2 of Zeus faber. Classification (NCBI taxonomy): domain Eukaryota; kingdom Metazoa; phylum Chordata; class Actinopteri; order Zeiformes; family Zeidae; genus Zeus; species Zeus faber. Next base: position 15,873,648 of record NC_137203.1, on the reverse strand, counting down.
CGAGACACACTATTGCTCAACACCCCCCCCCCCCTTGATATGCGGAATAAGAGTTGCATGAAATGTGTTTCCCACCCAGGTGGTTTAGCTGGTGCGGCCTCCAGGATCACAGGCGCCATGGCGAAGGGCGTAGCTGCCATCACCATGGACGAGGATTATCAGCAGAAGAGACGCGAGACCATGAACAAACAACCCACTGGCTTGAAAGACGGACTGACCAGGGGAGGAAAGGGACTGGTGTCGGTAAGCCGCCTCGCAGAGCCGCACGGGACCGTAGAGCGATAGGAAGGAATTACGAGTGGACAAAACTATGATGATGTTGGCATGCATATTAAATGATTTATTACGTTAGACAAACGTCATCTCTCTCAAATAAATGTTCTCTACATGTTTAGTACAAGTGGTGAAGAATACAACTGACCCTTGTAGTAGAAATAGTCCTTCCTAACTAGTTCCAGTCACTGGGTTTGCTAAAAGATGAACAGAGTAACTAAATGTTGACTTCTTCTCCCCTCAGGGCTTTGTCAGTGGGATCACAGGGATTGTCACCAAACCCATAAAAGGTAAAAGTCCATGTCTATTTTTTGATCAGTGATTGACATCAGAATCTTTTCATTTGATCCAGTATTGAGAAGAACGCCTTTAGCAGACTGCCGTGCACCAAGCTGCAATATGACGCACAATGGGGCAATTGCAGTCACTGCAACACATGGCGGAAATGGCCCCATTGTGAAATGCCTCTTTGAGTTTTCCTCTAAGTATCTGTATTTATGTTGCTTCTGTCAAGATGTGTTTGGATAGCCACTGTTTCTCAGACCCATGAAAGGCTCCTCTGAACTGAAAGGCCATAAGCATTTTATCATTTCATCATTTTGTCGTTGAGTCTTGCATCTATTCTAGATCCAGGATCTTTGTGTGGCTTGGTGAGAACATGTCGGTTTGCAATATAAACTGGAGTCTGACGGACCTGTAGATCTGAACATCAGATTGAAACCTGACTGGAGGCTGTGATGTGTTTCTCCCATAGGTGCCCAGAAGGAGGGTGCGCCGGGCTTCTTTAAAGGAGTGGGGAAGGGTCTAGTGGGCGCCGTTGCCCGACCCACAGGAGGCCTGATTGACATGGTCAGCAGCACCTTCCAAGGGATAAAAAGGTGTGTATGTGCGCATGTGGCATATTTAGTTATCGCTTTAATGTCTCTAAGCTGTTGAGGAGGTCAGTTTTAGGATGCACACTGAACACTGGGCCTGCGATTTTTGGGTGTGCGTGTGGGGCTCATCAGGGCAGCTGAGACTTCGCAGGACATAGAGTCTCTACGTCCTCCTCGCTTCATCCATGAAGACGGCGTCATCCGTCCGTACAAGGAGAGGGAAGGTATAGGCAGCCAGATGCTCCAGGTAAGATTAGTTACTCAATTCTACATTTGCTCTAAAGTAGAGATGGACCGATACCATGTTATCTTTTTAATAGTGATTCAGTCCTGAGCCGATCCATCACTTCTCCCTCAGACCGTATGTTTTCAGTCATTAGAACATCATGATATATAATTCATTTTCTCCATTGGATACATTTAACATGGACAAGGACATTTTTGTTTAATGATTTTTTGGCGGTTTAATGTCTTGGTGTCAAAGAGCAAAGAAAAATCAAGCCACACAACATCTCAGAATTTTTATCAACTCTTGCTATCAGGATTTTCCCCCATACTGACTACTTTCTTGGGCTGATATCTAATAGCATTAGGTGGTGTCGGTTCGTCCCTACTTGAAAGGCATTTTACAAGTTTTCAGTTGTATAAGGAGTTAAATTATTTCTCATTTAAAGCCTTTGGGGTAATATTTAGACTTTTCCTGGAGCTGCTTCTGTGTGTCTGCCTCGCAACGTGTCACCTTTAGCCTTCCATTCTCATATCTTGTCCTTCACTTTACTTATCATCTCTCTCTAAACTCTGCGTGATGCTTATTACATCTAAACCCCTTAGCTATTTTAGGACTTCAGCCTTTCCATTTTTTCATTGATTCAATACTCGGTGATTCAGCTCGGCATTTAGTGATTCATTCACCTCCATCGCTGTATTTTTAGTGCCAATAAGTGGAAAAACACTCGCAGGCCGATGGAAAAAAGCACTCAGTAACGATAGTTGCCAACGTTACCACAAAAATAAATACCCTCCAAAATGTTTTGATAAATTATATTTGTTGTGGCTCTGCGAGGATGAGTCATTAATCAAAACATTTCGAGGAGTCCTTTACATGTTTGAACTATGAGTTTTCCTTTTCCTGCGTTGTTTTGCTCAATGCTACAGTGTTATATTTCCCCTCGCTGTAGTAGATAAATATATAAATCCCGGTGGTTGCTGCTTCTCGTGCTGTTTTAAGTGTGATTCTAGATGTGAGTGTTGTTCATTAGTATCCTTCTGCTCGACAGAAACACTCCCTGTAATTGGAGGTGTTGTTTCCCGGGTAGACCTAGACACTCTGGTTGTTGGGTGGGACACGTGTATTGTGTGTCACTGTTGTCGGCTTGTTTGTAGTCTATGACAGTAATTGTTGTTGAATTGTTGTTCTTTACGAAACCCTTGTAATGTTGGAGCTTTCTATAATTATCTGCAGTGGTGATGAAGTAAAGTGTCCCCTTGACCCATCACATTACATTCAAGTTCAAGAGATTATTTGTCACGTACATATACATGCGGTCATACACTTACCTTAACTCACTTCCAGAACTCACCTCACAGAGTAGAAGTCAACTTAACATTACGACACTTTATAAGAGAATTTAGCGACATCCACTGATGTTTTTACAGACGGCCTGGGCCATGAAACGGTTAAATCAGACCATCATCGCCGTGTCGATCCTCGACTCTCACTGGCATTCAGTAATCGCCGTAGAATGGGAGTGGAACCAGTGGATGTGACGTTAATTCATCTTTGCAGCTTCCTACCTCAGTTTGTGTTTCGTGTTCTGCTGCACAGCCACTCAAGACCAGTTGAATAACCCGTAATATAAAATATTGTTTCAGGGCTGTGCACAACAAAGTCCATAAACTGGCCTTTGTAACTGCGCGGCAGCATTCAGTCTCAGTCTGAATTTTTTCGTGAGTAAAACGGAATGTTGCTCAAATGAGTGATATTGAATTTTTCTAATGGATTTTCGTTGACAATTAAATCAAAATCTAAAGCTTATCTTTCAGGAGCAGGAGCTTAAAGAATGGTCTTCGGTGTAATGCTTGGTTATTATAACGGGACAGATGTAGGCTTCTAAAGCAAACAAACACATTTACCTCGGAGTGTATTCACCGACAGTACAAGAAGTTTACCATTAAAAAGAAGTAAATGGGGAATGACATCCCCTGAAACGAGGAATTTACTGAGCTTTTACAACTTATCAACGTATTCACAGAACTTTTTTGATATTAAGTGCAGACTCAGGGCTCTTCTCGTGGAACCAGCTCGACTTTGGTCAGCTGAGGATGAGTGTTATAGATAGTTTTAAATAAAGATAAAATATTCAGTGGTAAAATACATATTCTCAGCTGTAATTGCTCTGTGCTTGTGGCAAAACATTTTTAGCCATTGTTGTAATATAGACAGACGTGCAAAAAAAGGTAGGTTGTTGACAGACGCGAGATAGACCATACCATATCGACCATAACAAACAAACTTATTTAAAAGAACAGGAGCAGCAAAACAAAACAAATGCCTCATTAACCTTGAAACAAGCCAGTAGGATGGTGCCTTGCAGAGCGCTCCTCGGCAGCTCCTCTCCATCTCTATCCACAGCGATTGCCTCCTCTTGAGTCCCCCTTTTTGCACTAAAATGCAATTTACCTAAAAATGTATTATAAATTTGAATAAAAGGTATTATACAATACACCTAGACTTTTACTGTAAGTCTCTATATCAACTATTCACATTCTGACAAAAGTAGGAAATTGTTTTCAATTTTGCATACATATATATTAAATCTGTACATATCCTGTGTGCACCAGGGTGGAAAACAAAATGGTTATACGCAAAATAAACAGTGTATAGAATATATTGCAATCAGGATCGCTCTCACAATACTTCTTCCCAGCAGTAGTAACATGCCGGCACATTCTGGTTGTGATCAGTAATTGAATCTCTTCTCACCAGACAGCCAATATAAAACTAGCGTGCAGTGTCTCCGCCAAGACAAAAGCCCTGCAGGACTTGGCTCCTTCCCCTGAAGAGTAAAGCACAGCAATGGAATAGTTCAGTCCCTTACACATTTCTGCAGTGCTCCGCTGCAGGAATTCAAAAGCCCAACTCCGTTCCATTAAACAATACAAGCCCTGCGGCTTCCAGCAAGCTCCTACTTAAGTTAAATGACAAGTATCAACACACCACTCCAAAACTGCACTTGGTTTCATGCAGCTAAAGTAGAACAGCACAGCGTAGAGACTTTATTCCTCTTTACTCTGACCTTGGTTCTGTCTTGTCTCTTTCATGTCCCCAGTGGAGGTTGGCCTACAGAGAATGGAGTAAGACGGGCACAGAGGATGAGGAGTGTGAGGATTAATGAAGGCAGCTAGAAGGGAGACGCTAAGTGCTGCCTCGCTAGCCTTGGGTCCCTGTCCGTCTTAGTCCCGTGTGTAGGCTTCCGTGTTCTGCCCGAGGCGTTTGGGCAAAACTCGAGGACGCGCCCAGTTATGTGTCTCACGCCGGAAATGAAGTCGTTTTTTTGAGCATATTTATAGTTTTGTTCAAAGGTTGTGCAGTGTACTTTTTGTGTTTGTGTGTCTTCGGTAGCAGAGTGACAGCATTCATTTGGTTTTCTCAAATTAGGGATAATGTACAGCCAGCCGGGCATTATTCCAAAATTAGCCCCGACGGGGTGATGGGGACTTGTATCACTCTGAAGGGGCTTCCGCTTATTACACGGCTACTCCCTAAATAAATGGATACATTGAGACAGAATATTCATTTCAAATGATTTTACAACTACCGTGTCTAGTTTGTGCATCCAAGCGGGGAAGTGGTTGCCGTGACAGCCGTCATTATTAACGGCCGGCGGTTGTTATTCGGCGATAACCGACCGCGGATTGCGGCTGTTGGCCAATCAGAAACGAGTATTCCACAGAGCCGTGTAATAAAACCAGTTTATTTGTTTCATCTTTCTGTTTGTGTTTATTTGTTTCATCTTTCCGTTTGTAATTGGACTGAGGTGATTCTATGTTTTCTCTTCTCCACACGGGTCATCAGGTGGAATCTTTTTTTCATTCTTTTTATTCTGTCGTTTGTTGCCACCGATTAATCGCTGTCCTGTTGTTGTCAATAAACATTTTCATTTTAGAATCATTTCTCATTCATTGTCTTTCATTCATTTCATTCCTTCTTTTTCATTTATAAAAAATTGTTATGTTTCCTTTTTTTATTTCAATGGAAAAACCTCTTCTCAGGTTTTTGTGTGGTGTCTGTATTTGCTGCTACTACTTGTAGGTGAATGGAAGCAAACGTCTTATTTTTGGATCCCATCCCACGAGCACAGGCTGCCGTGCTTTGGCTTTATCACGCAAAATCAGAAATACTCTGTTGGGTTTTTTTTTTGGGGGGGGGGTTATTCCAGTGGGTGTTAAATCATATGTCATATGTCTTTTCTTACTCCTTGCAGAAAATTGAAAACGGACGTTTCGCCAAGTATAGATACTTTGCTCACGCCAAGGTCAATGAGTCCGACTTCCTCATGATTACCAAAAGGTAATGTGGCTTTTATGTCCCGCTTAAAGCATTTATCAGCGCGCGCGTGTGTGTGTGTGTGTGTGTGTGTGTGTGTGTGTGTGTGTGTGTGTGTGTGTGTGTGTGTGTGTGTGTGTGTGTGTGTGTGTGTGTGTGTGTGTGTGTGTGTGTGTGTGTGTGTGTGTGTGTGTGTGTGTGTTTTCTGGCTGGCGGCTTTTATCTAATCTAACCTATCTAACCTTCACTAACATTTATGCTCAACTTGTTTAAAGAAGAAGAAGACTGTTGTTAAGGTGTGTGCATGCCTTATTATTACAGCTAAAATCAATAGTCAGGTATCTATAGATATTTTAACGTATTTAATTTGAACAGGACCGGCTTTTGGCCGCACTCCCAAATTCAAACTCCGGAGATATAAACCCTCCTTCCTTCTGCGTTTCCTCTCCAGGGGGATTTTTTTTGTGACCAAGGGGACGTTCGGCCAGCTGACCTGCGAGTGGCAGTACCTGTTCGACGAGTTCACCAAGGAGCCCATGATCGTCGAGGACCGGCGGCTTCGCATCGAAGCCAAGGTGCCGCGTCCGATCTTGACCTCAGTCCCCAATTTCAATACACTCCATCCATGTTTCAAACGCCAAATCAAAATGTCACTTTCAGGGGCAGAATGTTAAAATGGATACGAGTCATATCAGCATCAACGACAACGTCAGCTTCATGTCCTGAAAGTGTTATCTTAAAACTATCCCGAATGTGAAATTATCTGAATAATCCATTGCTACAAGCACAGAAATATGATCAGGGTGACGACGAACAAGGTTCTTGATTTATTTTGGGGATTCCCTTCTCACTCACACAGCTGGAAACTTTGAATATCCAGAGTTGATCGAGGTCAAAGTGAAGATTTCATTTCAGAATCTGGCGCCACATTGTGCTGTTCTTCTTTTGACTTTGAAAACTTTTTTTTTTTTTTTTTCCTGGCCTCTGCAGTTGATTTGTTGATTTAATAGACATTGGTATTTATTTTTATTCTTGTTTTTCAGGAGAGAGTCAAGTCGGTTTTCCACGCCAAAGAGTTCGGGAAGATCATAAACTTCAAAACACCCGAGATAGCCAAGGTAAAGTGTATATCAGCAATGTCAGAAGGCTGTACACGTTCTTATTACGACAAGTTAAAGACTTCATTGAATGATGGGGGGATGGTCAAGTTAATTAAAAAAAAAAAAAAAAAAAGAAAAATCGATATTTCATACGTTTCTCCTCTTTCTCCTCCTTGTTTGCTCTACTGGCAAAATATTGATTACGCTGATGTTTTTGTGTTCCGTTCACAGTGGGTTCTCACCAAGCTGGAGGATGCGAGGGACAGTTTACCCAAATACTGACTGATCAAGAGGGGAAGACGACCGGCTCTGAGGAGTGACGAAAACACATGCGTGCACGCACACACACACACACACACACACACAAGCGTGCGCGCGTGCACACACACACACACACAAACACAGATGTTGTGTCAGTGCCTTTGTCTGTTGAGGCATGGCAGATTTGTTTACTTGCATCAGTAACTTGAGCTACAAACCCTGTTGGACACTGATTGTTGGTGAGAGGGAGAGATTAGTATATTTGCATGTTGTCGGAGTGCTTGGTGTGTTTTTGTCAAGTCTTTCTTTTATATTAGCTGTGGATCTTGTGCACTTTCTCTGCCGGTACCACGCCCAAAACCACACCTATCAATGTGTGCCATCTGTAATTCAAACACACAATGTTTTTTTTTTTGTTTTTGTTTTTTTTTATTAAAACCTTACCATTCGAAAATTTATATTCCATCTGTTGAAAGAAAACGTAAAAAGAAAAAGGTCCTGCTTCGCTCGAGTGAAGAATGCAGTGTTTGCTACAGCATGCTCATCACATCAGAACTCAGTGTCCGTTTTGTTTTGGATCCTGAAAACAAAATCGAATGCGGTGGTTCCTGCTTTTACACCGAGAGTGACCAAAAACAAAACACAAAAAAAACCTGAACTCCTTTAATGCGTTTTACACCCCCCGTCATTCTGCTGGATTAACTAAAAGGGAAAAAGCGTCTTGCTTAATGTTTTAGTACATTTTAGAGGCATGCTATTTTTTATATTTTACTCCTTGAGCCGCTGTACATTGATCCGAGATAATCCCATTTGTGTACATATCTATAACAGAATTGCATATTGTAATTTTGTGATTTTTATGTTTTTATACCACAAATATATGAAAATTCTATATAGAAGAAAAGAAAGTCTTGACTATTTAAATTAAATAATGCAATTAATATCTTCCTCGGCTGCTATGTACTCTAATTTTAAAGGTTTGGATTGGTTTTGGGTTTTACGCTATTAATGTAATTAAATATTTCTATTGACTTATTGTCATTTTTTCCTCCTTTTTTTTTTTTCGAAGCAATGTAATCACAGAAGCATGTATTGTTACCTGGATTATTTTGTCTTTATTTTCTTTTAATAAAATGTTTTAAATGTGATTAGATTTCAGGATTGTTGAAGAACCTTTGACTATCTTTTCCCATTTCAACCGATCTTTGACGATGTAATAAACTCACAACAAATTTCAACAAATCTTTAATTAAACAACCATTATTGTGCATTTAAAAACTAGGATAAATATATTTAACATTTCTAAAGACGAAAAGAAATGGGGACCCCCCCCTCCCCCAACATACACACCCAGAAAAGCAGAAAAACTCAGCTGCAGATTATATTTACATCTGAATAAGAAATAGAGTGGTAGTCGCGTTAAACAAGGCACTTGAGCGGCTTGCTGCGTAGTATTTTACAGTACAAGTCTACACAATGTAGAGTAAACATTTTACGTTAAAGGTACCATGCCTTCCCATCACTTTCTAGCTGTGTTGTACAGGGTAAAGCTGTCTTCAATATCGGTTTGAGAACTCAAATGATTCAATTATATTTGTATATTTTCTCATTTTTATTTGAATAAATATGTAATTGACACAGATGATGATAAATATGAACCATTTTCTACCTGGATTGGAAGGAGCCACTTCCTTGGAGGTTTGCTTGGAAGTGCTTCCTTCAGTTCCTGAGTTCCCGGGACAAATTGACCGAGAAATTCAACCCCAACGCAATCTGCATTTTGCTTGCTTCGACTATGTAGTTCTCCACGCTCAAAAACAAAACAAAAAAAAAACCTGTATTTTCATTTTGATACCCAACTTTCAATATGTTTTGCTTCCGCATTTGCACTTCCTCCCGTCAGACCAGGTTGAACTCCTTCAGGTTGTGCCGGAGGATGGTGTCCTTGACGGCCACGAACACGAAGCGGATGTTCTCGGTGTCGGTGGCGCAGGTGAAGTGCGGGTAGATGGTCTTCTCCTTGTCGGGGTTCTGCTCCTGGTACATCTTCAGGATGAACTCCTGCGCCGCTTGGCTGTCCTGCTGCGGCCCTGCGATGTCACAGTCATAGTCGTACGATGTATATTCAGTCACCAAACGGTACACCGGGGTGCCGCTTTGGGCTCGCAACTTTTAGGGAGGGGCGCATTTAGTGTGCTAGATTAAAAGTACATGAATTTTTTGTCAGCCTTTTATCCAGTAACAAGTTGAACATCTTATAGTTTCCTTAGGGCCGAGAGCCCTGTTGAAGTGAAGTGAGTTGGATTGTAAAATAAGAACTGGAAGCTGTAAATCCCCTTGCAGCTTGCGAACGCTTTGTTTATCGAAGTAGGTGATCGAAGGAATGGGTCGTTCATGCGTGCATGAAATGATCCTAAAAATGGCCACGTGAACGGCGCGGTTGAATCCACAGCGCTATCTATCAGGTGGACCCAAATTTCGAAAACGTAACATTCGATCGACTCGAATGTCACAGGCTGGACAGTGTTTTTTCTGTGCATCAGAAGAACATGTTTTTGGGGGGTGGGGGACAAAGTGTTCAGGATTTTCCAGGCACACACTGTATCCAAAACACGACACTCGAACCAACCTGTGAAGTCGGGGAAGTAGCTGGCGAGGTGGGAGTACATGATCTTCTCCTGCAGGATGTCGGTCTTGTTGAGGAAGAGGATGACGGAGGAGCGCTGGAACCAGGGGTAGGTGATGATGGTCTTGAACAGCGCCTTGCTCTCCTCCATGCGGTTCTGACGGGTATCGAGCCATGAATTGCATATACGATACGATAAGTGATGAAATCTGGTGCCTCTCCGAGGCGACGGCGAACCGGGTCCTCACCTCGTAGTCACACTCGGCCAGGACCTGGTCGTACTCGCTGAGTGCCACCAGGAAGATGATGGAGGTGACGCTCTCAAAGCAGTGGATCCACTTCCTCCTTTCCGACCTTTGACCCCCCACGTCCACCATCCTGCCAAGACGGGGGCCAATGGGCTCAGTGAGGGATGCTCGGGGCGTGGCTGATAACGGTATTTTGTATTAGTAGTTATACAACGTGCACTATACTTTCCCACCTGAAAATGGCGTTCTCCATGTCGAAGGGGTATTCTATGATGCCCGTGGTGGGGACACGGACTCTCAGGATGTCCTGCAGGCTGGGCACGTAAGAGGGCTCCGCGATGCGGTCCACGTCACTAAGGTAGCTGCAAAATATTTAGAAAGGAAAAACAGACGGCAGAAGAAGAAAGGCAAACACGGAAGCATTAAAGGAGCTCCCTGACCCTGCAACGACCCAACACAATGACACCAAAGAATTGCAAAAATGTACGATAAACCATAAAAAATAAACTGAAAAATAAGACGGAAAAAAAAAAAATCATTAACAATAAAACAGCTATGCAATGTGCAATAAACCTAATAATAAACAATACATTTATATTTGGCAGAATCCTTCCAGTATATTCTACTGCTGTTTGATAAGGAAGTGCATCCATTATTAGTGGGTTGTATCAGCGACAAGCTCCGTCCCATCGATGAGCGGAGCATGTGCAGTATGTGTGCATAAATGTGGTGATGCCGTTTTTCGATCTGTCCTCTCTCCGTCTTTCCTTTCCTCCTCTCGCTCACTATTTGGTGGAGTCGGAGAGCTGGTACTCCCGGCGTCGGTCGTAGCACTGCTGCACTCCTCCATCCTTCCACAGGCTCCTGACGGCCTCAGCGTGGCTTTGTTCCAGGGCGTCCACGTTGTCCACCTCCACCCCCAGCACACAGTTTGCATGGCCCTGCGCACGCACGCACACACACACACACACACACACACACACACACACACACACACACACACACACATAAATAAACACACAGCTACGATAAGGTGTAATGGGAGAGTGACCCAAATGTGACCTTTTCTCGCTACTACTTTTTTGCCCGGAAACCAGGTGTGAGGTACAGAAGGTAGGGAGGTCTGGAGGGAGGGTGGTCAATTATTTCAGTAGAATATTTTGATTCTTCAGCCTGACTCCTTCTATTGTTATTTATTACCATAAGTGTAGCTGTGGTGCATAGTTACAGTAATAATAATAATAATAATAATAATAATAATAATAAATATAGCTACAGGCAGCAATACACGGGGTCCATTTTAGTCGTGTTAGGTATGTATTACATTTTGCAGATTTTCCGTAATCCGGCATCAAACTACAGAATTCAGCCTGACTCTGACCCGAATTTGTTGTGTCCAACTATTTTTTGACTGTCCAGCCATAACAGTCATCTTTATTCTTTGCCCTTATTTTGTAATTATTTTGTAATTACATAAACTTTGTAATTATTTTATATAACAAACACATTAAATACGTGTTATTTCACAAACATAATAAATACATGTTACTTTCAATTTGTACCTTATTGCACTTATTGTGCTAACAATCTACAATTGAAGAACTCAGTTAAATAGCTAAATAGATGCATTGCCTGTAATGTAATACAGACAACATTTATTGGACATTAACATTGATTTGGAATTTGACTTATTATGGAAGCGCTCCTCACTATTTAACGCGTTCTCCCTTCTCATTTACGTCTGCTACGTTCAGCTGTAGGATGCAGCTTCCTACAGCTGAATGAAGTTTCTCTGAAACAATCGTCCATTAATGCCTCTAAAACGAACCCTGTTATAATTCACCGTGTTGTCGGTGGAAGTAGAGCTGCAACCACAGAGACGGAAAGTCGACGTTTGGTCTGGTGGGGGGGCAATAATGAAGTATTTAGGGAAGTTTGACCGGTTAATGCCGTAGGGGGCAACGGTGACCTGGTAACACATTACATTACATTACATGCGCGCACACACACATATACACACGCGCACACACACACACACACACACACGCACACGCACACATGCGCACACACGCACACACGCACGCACGTGTATCAAACCACTACAGGGCGATTGATTCTACGGCATGCACGGCGCGAATGGACGTTCTGAGCCACAACCTGCACATTTATAAGGAATTTTTCAGACGAAATTTGACTGGAAGTCGCCAAACGTCCGGCTACTTCCTGTCAAATTAAGTCAGTTTTTCAGTCATTTCTGTTCCGTGTGTGGATCGATTTGCATGAAACTCGAGCCACGAGCTCTATGCGATGTTCCGGTTCCAACGACACTTCAACCGCGGTTCGCCCTGTTCCAGAAAGTTTTAGCCCGAAAAGTGCCAAGGAGGGGGAAAATAATAATAATCAGAATAAAATAATAATAATAGAGCCGGGATGGACCCCTAATAATTGTGGGTTAAAGTTTACTCTTCCTCAGTTTGGTTTAAAGAAAATATACTGGATCTGAGGTAGGAGATGGACAAAAAAATATATATATCTATTGCGTGGGAAAAAAATTCTTTAAAGGACCATAACGCTGTAAAATTATCACCTGATCCCACTGATTTTTCAATATATTTTTTTTATGATGTATTATTCTTGTTACTTAATTTTGCCATATTTTAGATTTGAGAAATCAATGGAATTTTCCCATTCCTTTCAAAATAAATTTTCAAATAAGTAAATTACAAATTAAGTACCTATCACGAATCACAAAATATGGATTTGTGTTACTGTAGTTCCGTGGGACCAGAAGCTCATTTAAAAAATATATATTTCTTTTTTGATTTTTCACGTGAAAAATCTAAAGATAATCGAAAAAAAACATATAAAAATGTTTGCTACTGTATGGTCAGGGGTAAAATGTGAAATGTGTGTGCCGAACAGGAAGCTAGGCCAAAACTCCATTTGAAACCGGTACTGTCCTCTTAACTTGAGATCAATTTTTTTGTGTCGTTTTGTTTGCCTTTGTTTTGTACGTCCCAAGCTCATACTCAAGCTCAGGTGAGGTTGTCCCACCCGTTCGTGTCTGGCATTGCTGGAACTGGGACTGAAGCTTTCTCCTTCTGGTAGTTCCTTTGAAATCCTCCAGTCCACCGACAGGAACAGGATTTATCTGACTGAGTATGAGCTGGCGCCCGCCTCGGACCCGGCGGAGGTACCTGGCTCTCGGGGTCGGAGAAGGGGATGCCCAGCACCTCCATGGCTCGCAGCATGGCCTGCACGGCGGTGTAGATGTTCTGGTAGACCAGCTTGGCGTAGCTCCGCTTTTCCTCCTCCGTGTAGCCGCCGCCGTGGATGATCCTCATCTGTTTGATGAAGGTGCTCTTGCCGCTCTCCCCGGTACCTGAGAGCCACGCAGCGGAGGAAACGAATCATCAATTATAAATGACACTTTTGAGAGGTTTTTTTTTTTACACCCGCCGCAGAGAACGGCATATGAAATGGGGGCTCTAAAAACAGTTGCAAAGGGTGCCCTAGACGGTTCCAGCGGCGGTTCTTCTTCAGGAAATAAAGTGCACTGAAGAATAAAAAGCCGCGCAACTGTCAGTCATGCAGCTGCCTCGGCTCTTTTTTATCCACGACGGTTTTCAAATTGAGGCGGAATGTGTTTTTGGTGCAGAAGCTGAATAGCGGCGCTGGAGCCTCTGGAACGCCTTCCCTCCGGATTTAAGATCTCTGGACTCCGCCGACACCTTTAACAAGCTGCTACGGCACAGGCAGCGCTGGCTTTTGTTTAGTTCTGTTCGTTTACTCCTATTTTATTTCCTGTGGAGCACTCCGACGGGTGCCACATAAATAATCTTCACTTACTTGCTTACACTGACCATCTTAAAGAACGGGTGAACGAAACAACGGCTCGCGAGCCCGATGAAGATTGCGTTACGAGTTACAAAGAAAAAACAGCCTTGATGCTGTAACAATGCGGCCCGCCGTCGTGTTGGTAAAGGGATACGAAGGCACGCCGAATGAAGTGAATCTATATTTGACTTCCAACAGGATCCTCGTCGATATGTGGGGTGGGGGAAGTGGATTAGCAGCACTCTGCCCATCAGCGATCTTAAGCAACCAAAGCACTTAGAGCTCCAGTGTCTCGGTGGCCGACAGCACGGGCCCATGACTGGACTGAAAGTTGTTCGGGCGAAATGAAGCTGGAGGCCGAGGATCGCTCACGTCAGAAGTCCGCCCAGAAAAAACTGCCGTAGTTAAAAATAATAATAATAATAATCGTTGTTTTCGCCGAGTTTAATTAAACGTGGAAGCAGTTAGTGTTCTATAATCATAATCATTTTTGAGATATTTTTGCTGTAAATGAACGGCAACAGATTCAATGTCATTTGCAGGGTTGTAAATGATGTCACCCCCGATCATCTTCGTTGAGGTTATGCCATGTATTATTATTTTTTTTGTCGTTGCTGTAAAACATCAAAAATAAAAGTCATCCCAAAGGCCATTCCCCTCCGCTGGTTTGTACACATTTGTGACACCAGATGACTACATCAGGTCCTGGAGATGCTGCATTCAAACCTCCTGGACATGGTTGAATATTGTCTGTCACCTTCTAAGGACTTTCATCCTTCTCTCCCCCAAATAATAAATGTATTGCCCAGGCGCCCCTTTGCAACAAAATCCTTAAAATGGTCACCACCCAATTCCTGGAAATGACTGATGGTGGTACCTCCATTAGCACAACGCAGAACCCGCCTTGTCAGAGTCCCAAATGACTTACTCATACACAAAGATTGTGGCCAACAGCCAGTTTGTGATCTCTGCCACATGGTTTTCCTCGTCCCTCTGCATTATCTATTGAAATGATACTTATCTGCAATGATTGGTGACACTGTCTCTTTATCACCCGCTCTCGCACGTGGGGTCCCCCAGGGCCCGGTGCTCGGTCCCATGTTATTCTCCCTCGACGTGCTTTTCACTGATGCTATTATAGGTCTAGTCAATATCATTTGATACCATTGCCATGTTACAGCTGCGTATCAGCTGTAACCTCCCAACAACCCTAATTAGATCGCTGCTATACATAACTTTGAATGACCCAACCGGCACAATCCAAGCACAAACAAATTAAATTCCGAGCAAGGCCTGCCTGACATCTGTTCATGTCAAAGTACTTCAAGATATCGTGATGTCACGGTATCTCACTTTATGTCACACTACTTTATGATGTTATGCTATTTATGAAGATGTCACGTCAACACACAATGGGACACAATGGGGTAGAAAACGATGTCATTCATATATACATGTCTTCATTGATATTTGGAGGTTCAAAACGGCAGACATGTTTATTTCAAATTTTCTTTTCCACTTTTGGTCCATTCTGACATGTTGGGGTGGAAAAGCAACGTCAATAATACAAATCGTCCTTGCTACATCCCAGCTAGCCGCATGATTTGTATCAACGTTTCGCTTAAATGCGCCGCATCTGTTCTCTGTCTCCTCCGCCTCTCGCAGCCAGAGCTTCGATTTATCGGATCCATCTGAAACGCCATTTGTTAAACAAATATGTGTGTGTTGACTTTGTTCCATATTTGATTAAGTCAATGTGTGACACAGTCGGAGTTTGTTTCTGTTTCTGTTTGTGTGGGACGGTACAGCTCACCTCCTGGACACTCAGTAAAGCGGGCAAAAACCAGACCTTGAATCCGTGTCTGTGAGCCGAGGGAAGTTTTTCGGAGCGACTTTTCCCTCCGTTCCTGCGAGGCTTTGCATGAAGAAGCTCCGCTCCGCCGAACAAGCGACGCCATTTGAATGCATCTTGTTTACAAGTCAAGTTTCTCGGAGACGCCTCGGCGCTCTGGGAAGACGAGCAGGTAAATGCGGCGCCGGAGGCAGATCCCCGCCCCGGACCTCCGCGGGTCATCGGTCAATCTGGCTCCAGCTAAAATGTCCCCTGTGACTCCGGTGAGACACTCCGTACCAGGCGGACCGGCGCCGGATCCCATCTTCTTAGGGATCTGGAATTGGGGTCCTGGCCACAAACACAACTCCGCGGCGAAATGTCATCATTTCTTGAGCCACTGTTTTGGTTCTAAGCCCTGATCGGTATACTGCTCTTACCTGTACGTTCGCTGAAATGCGTCTAACTACTCTAGTCAGTGAGGGCTGAGTCCCTCGAAATTAAATTTGATTGGATAATTACAAGGAGCGCCTGCTATCGCCATCTCCGGCTTTCTTTACTCGAGTGGCACACGTCGCCTTATGTCCGTCCAAAAGATTGAGAAACTGAGAGAAGCAGCAACGGTGGCGCACGTGCAACCCACTGTGGGTCCGGGTGCAGGACGGAGAAAGGAACCGACAAGAAAGGCATGATTTCCACACACTGAAAACTCATCACACAGCGATGTGCCACTTTGCCTGATGGAGGTTGGGTTATGTAAATGCGACATTGTAAATTGCGCCACAAACAACATCTGCGTTATCGTAGCGAAGCCCTGTCAGTTCTTCAAAGCATGGAAATACCACTTCCACAGTGCAGTCCCTTCAAACAGAAAACACCAGGTAAAGGCACCACTTGTCACTTGAACAATGCATAAAACAAATTAGTTCCCAGGAAAGGCAGGGTATACACTTCGTGTGAGCCACACGGTATGACTCATTATTCAAACACTAATCCCCGACTGTGAACTTATAACAGTCAAAATAGAGGCACCCAACCAATGGCTATGCAGTATAATATTATTTATTTTAACGGATAAGACTTCCAAACGTTTTTGTTCCAAACAGCGGAAATATTTCTAACCTGGAAATTTTTATTAGCTATTGTCCCATGGCAGGCGATGAGAGAATCGAATCAATATAATATTTATTTAATCCCTTCTATGATACCCATTTTGTAATTGCTTTTCTTTTATTCTTGTCCTGTTATGTTTCATCGTTCTTGCTTTCTTTCTCTTTTTTTTTTTATTTAATTTTTTTTACTATGGTAACAAAGAGCTTCAGATGGAAACTAAACAAGTAACACAGTGTTGATATGATGCGATCACCCCGTCCCTTTGAAATTAAGTTACTTCAAGTCTAATGGCGTGACAGGATGACCGAATAAAGAGACACACACACACACACACACACACACACACACACACACACACACACACACACACACACACACACACACACACTTAAAAATGATGAGTATGGAATTTCAATCCACCCCTCTTCAAAAAACTTTCTGCAGTGGGACGGTGGGACTGACCGTGACCCACCCGACCAAGTCCACAGGGACCAGGTAAGGGAGGCTCCCCGCTCGGTTAAATCATATATATACTGTACATGTACACACTTTATTAGGAACACGATACTAATACTGGGTAGGAGCCTCCCTTTGCTCTCAAAACAGCCTCAATTCTTCTTGGCATGGATTCCACAAGATGCTGGAAACTTCCCTTTGGGACTCTGGTCCATGTTGACATGATTGCATCACGCAATTCCTGCAGATTTGTCAGCTGCACATTCATGCTGCAAAACCCCCGTTCGATCACATCCCAAAGGTGTTCTGTTGGATTCGGATCCGGTGGCGGGGAAGGCCACTGAAGAACACTGAGCTCATCGTCATGTTCATGAAAACCAGTTTGAGACGACTTTTGCTTTGTGACACGGTGCGTTATCATGCTGGAAGCAGCCATTAGAGGATGGGTACATTGTGGCCGTGAAGGGGATGCACATGGTAGCAACAACACTCAAATAGGCTGTGGCATTCAAGCGATGATTGATTGGTATTAAAGGGCCCAAAGTGTGCCAACAAAAAAAAAAAATCTCTCACACCATTACACCACCACCACCACCAGCCAGGACTGTTGACACAAGGCAGGTTGGGTCCATGGACTCATGCCGCTGGTGCCAAATTGTGACCCTACCATCTCTGTGCCTTGGCAGAAATGGAGATTCATCAGACCAGGCTACGTTTTTCCAGTCTTCAACCGTCCAGTCTGGGTGAGCCTGTGCCCACTGCTGCCTGAGCTTTCTGTTCTTGGCTGACAGAAGCGGAACCAGACGTGGTTCTGCTGTTGATTTCCATCCCCCTCAAGGTTCCACGTGTTGTGCATTCTCAGATGTTTTTCCGCTCCCCACAATTGTACAGAGTGGTTATCTGAGCAACCGTGGTCTGTCGGTCAGCTCCAACCACTCTGTCCGTTCTCCGTTGACCTCTCTCATCAACGTGCCGTTTCCGTCCGCAGAACTGCAGCTCAGTGGATGTTTTTTTGTTTTTCGCACCGTTCTGAGTAAACTCTGCTGTGCGCGAAAATCCCAGGAGATCAGCAGTTACAGAAATACTCAAACCAGCCCGCCTGGCACCAACGATCCGGCACACAGTCCAAAACACTGAGATTACATTTTTTCTCCATTCTGATGGTTGATGTGAGCATTCACTGAAGCTGCTGACCCGCATCTGCAGGATTGGAGTGAGGAGTGTGAGGATTAATGAAGGCAGCTAGAAGGGAGACGCTAAGTGCTGCCTCGCTAGCCTTGGGTCCCTGTCCGTCTTAGTCCCGTGTGTAGGCTTCCGTGTTCTGCCCGAGGCGTTTGGGCAAAACTCGAGGACGCGCCCAGTTATGTGTCTCACGCCGGAAATGAAGTCGTTTTTTTGAGCATATTTATAGTTTTGTTCAAAGGTTGTGCAGTGTACTTTTTGTGTTTGTGTGTCTTCGGTAGCAGAGTGACAGCATTCATTTGGTTTTCTCAAATGAGGGATAATGTACAGCCAGCCGGGCATTATTCCAAAATTAGCCCCGACGGGGTGATGGGGACTTGTATCAGGTCTTGTATCACTCTGAAGGGGCTTCCGCTTATTACACGGCTACTCCCTAAATAAATGAATACATTGAGACAGAATCTTCATTTCAAATGATTTTACAACTACCGTGTCTAGTTTGTGCATCCGAGCGGGGAAGTGGTTGCCGTGACAGCCGTCATTATTAACGGCCGGCGGTTGTTATTCGGCGATAACCGACCGCGGATTGCGGCTGTTGGCCAATCAGAAACGAGTATTCCACAGAGCCGTGTAATAAAACCAGTTTATTTGTTTCATCTTTCTGTTTGTGTTTATTTGTTTCATCTTTCCGTTTGTAATTGGACTGAGGTGATTCTATGTTTTCTCTTCTCCACACGGGTCATCAGGTGGAATCTTTTTTTCATTCTTTTTATTCTGTCGTTTGTTGCCACCGATTAATCGCTGTCCTGTTGTTGTCAATAAACATTTTCATTTTAGAATCATTTCTCATTCATTGTCTTTCATTCATTTCATTCCTTCTTTTTCATTTATAAAAAAAGTTTCCTTTTTTTATTTCAATGGAAAAACCTCTTCTCAGGTTTTTGTGTGGTGTCTGTATTTGCTGCTACTACTTGTAGGTGAATGGAAGCAAACGTCTTATTTTTGGATCCCTTGCATCAGTAACTTGAGCTACAAACCCTGTTGGACACTGATTGTTGGTGAGAGGGAGAGATTAGTATATTTGCATGTTGTCGGAGTGCTTGGTGTGTTTTTGTCAAGTCTTTCTTTTATATTAGCTGTGGATCTTGTGCACTTTCTCTGCCGGTACCACGCCCAAAACCACACCTATCAATGTGTGCCATCTGTAATTCAAACACACAATGTTTTTTTTTTTGTTTTTGTTTTTTTTTATTAAAACCTTACCATTCGAAAATTTATATTCCATCTGTTGAAAGAAAACGTAAAAAGAAAAAGGTCCTGCTTCGCTCGAGTGAAGAATGCAGTGTTTGCTACAGCATGCTCATCACATCAGAACTCAGTGTCCGTTTTGTTTTGGATCCTGAAAACAAAATCGAATGCGGTGGTTCCTGCTTTTACACCGAGAGTGACCAAAAACAAAACACAAAAAAAACCTGAACTCCTTTAATGCGTTTTACACCCCCCGTCATTCTGCTGGATTAACTAAAAGGGAAAAAGCGTCTTGCTTAATGTTTTAGTACATTTTAGAGGCATGCTATTTTTTATGTTTTACTCCTTGAGCCGCTGTACATTGATCCGAGAGAATCCCATTTGTGTACATATCTATAACAGAATTGCATATTGTAATTTTGTGATTTTTATGTTTTTATACCACAAATATATGAAAATTCTATATAGAAGAAAAGAAAGTCTCGACTATTTAAATTAAATAATGCAATTAATATCTTCCTCGGCTGCTATGTACTCTAATTTTAAAGGTTTGGATTGGTTTTGGGTTTTATGCTATTAATGTAATTAAATATTTCTATTGACTTATTGTCATTTTTTCCTCCTTTTTTTTTTTTTTTTTCGAAGCAATGTAATCACAGAAGCATGTATTGTTACCTGGATTATTTTGTCTTTATTTTCTTTTAATAAAATGTTTTAAATGTGATTAGATTTCAGGATTGTTGAAGAACCTTTGACTATCTTTTCCCATTTCAACCGATCGTTGAAGATGTAATAAACTCACAACAAATTTCAACAAATCTTTAATTAAACAACCATTATTGTGCATTTAAAAACTAGGATAAATATATTTAACATTTCTAAAGACGAAAAGAAATGGGCCCCCCCCCTCCCCCAACATACACACCCAGAAAAGCAGAAAAACTCAGCTGCAGATTATATTTACATCTGAATAAGAAATAGAGTGGTAGTCGCGTTAAACAAGGCACTTGAGCGGCTTGCTGCGTAGTATTTTACAGTACAAGTCTACACAATGTAGAGTAAACATTTTACGTTAAAGGTACCATGCCTTCCCATCACTTTCTAGCTGTGTTGTACAGGGTAAAGCTGTCTTCAATATCGGTTTGAGAACTCAAATGATTCAATTATATTTGTATATTTTCTCATTTTTATTTGAATAAATATGTAATTGACACAGATGATGATAAATATGAACCATTTTCTACCTGGATTGGAAGGAGCCACTTCCTTGGAGGTTTGCTTGGAAGTGCTTCCTTCAGTTCCTGAGTTCCCGGGACAAACTGACCGAGAAATTCAACCCCAACGCAATCTGCATTTTGCTTGCTTCGACTATGTAGTTCTCCACGCTCAAAAACAAAACAAAAAAAAAACCTGTATTTTCATTTTGATACCCAACTTTCAATATGTTTTGCTTCCGCATTTGCACTTCCTCCCGTCAGACCAGGTTGAACTCCTTCAGGTTGTGCCGGAGGATGGTGTCCTTGACGGCCACGAACACGAAGCGGATGTTCTCGGTGTCGGTGGCGCAGGTGAAGTGCGGGTAGATGGTCTTGTCCTTGTCGGGGTTCTGCTCCTGGTACATCTTCAGGATGAACTCCTGCGCCGCTTGGCTGTCCTGCTGCGGCCCTGCGATGTCACAGTCATAGTCGTACGATGTATATTCAGTCACCAAACGGTACACCGGGCTGCCGCTTTGGGCTCGCAACTTTTAGGGAGGGGCGCATTTAGTGTGCTAGATTAAAAGTACATGAATTTTTTGTCAGCCTTTTATCCAGTAACAAGTTGAACATCTTATAGTTTCCTTAGGGCCGAGAGCCCTATTGAAGTGAAGTGAGTTGGATTGTAAAATAAGAACTGGAAGCTGTAAATCCCCTTGCAGCTTGCAAACGCTTTGTTTATCGAAGTAGGTGATCGAAGGAATGGGTCGTTCATGCGTGCATGAAATGATCCTAAAAATGGCCACGTGAACGGCGCGGTTGAATCCACAGCGCTATCTATCAGGTGGACCCAAATTTCGAAAACGTAACATTCGATCGACTCGAATGTCACAGGCTGGACAGTGGTTTTTCTGTGCATCAGAAGAACATGTTTTTGGGGGGTGGGGGACAAAGTGTTCAGGATTTTCCAGGCACACACTGTATCCAAAACACGACACTCGAACCAACCTGTGAAGTCGGGGAAGTAGCTGGCGAGGTGGGAGTACATGATCTTCTCCTGCAGGATGTCGGTCTTGTTGAGGAAGAGGATGACGGAGGAGCGCTGGAACCAGGGGTAGGTGATGATGGTCTTGAACAGCGCCTTGCTCTCCTCCATGCGGTTCTGACGGGTATCGAGCCATGAATTGCATATACGATACGATAAGTGATGAAATCTGGTGCCTCTCCGAGGCGACGGCGAACCGGGTCCTCACCTCGTAGTCACACTCGGCCAGGACCTGGTCGTACTCGCTGAGTGCCACCAGGAAGATGATGGAGGTGACGCTCTCAAAGCAGTGGATCCACTTCCTCCTTTCCGACCTTTGACCCCCCACGTCCACCATCCTGCCAAGACGGGGGCCAATGGGCTCAGTGAGGGATGCTCGGGGCGTGGCTGATAACGGTATTTAGTATTAGTAGTTATACAACGTGCACTATACTTTCCCACCTGAAAATGGCGTTCTCCATGTCGAAGGGGTATTCTATGATGCCCGTGGTGGGGACGCGGACTCTCAGGATGTCCTGCAGGCTGGGCACGTAAGAGGGCTCCGCGATGCGGTCCACGTCACTAAGGTAGCTGCAAAATATTTAGAAAGGAAAAACAGACGGCAGAAGAAGAAAGGCAAACACGGAAGCATTAAAGGAGCTCCCTGACCCTGCAACGACCCAACACAATGACACCAAAGAATTGCAAAAATGTACGATAAACCATAAAAAATAAACTGAAAAATAAGACGGAAAAAAAAAAATCATTAACAATAAAACAGCTATGCAATGTGCAATAAACCTAATAATAAACAATACATTTATATTTGGCAGAATCCTTCCAGTATCTTCTACTGCTGTTTGATAAGGAAGTGCATCCATTATTAGTGGGTTGTATCAGCGACAAGCTCCGTCCCATCGATGAGCGGAGCATGTGCAGTATGTGTGCGTAAATGTGGTGATGCCGTTTTTCGATCTGTCCTCTCTCCGTCTTTCCTTTCCTCCTCTCGCTCACTATTTGGTGGAGTCGGAGAGCTGGTACTCCCGGCGTCGGTCGTAGCACTGCTGCACTCCTCCATCCTTCCACAGCCTCCTGACGGCCTCAGCGTGGCTTTGTTCCAGGGCGTCCACGTTGTCCACCTCCACCCCCAGCACACAGTTTGCATGGCCCTGCGCACGCACACACACACACACACACACACACACACATAAATAAACACACAGCTACGATAAGGTGTAATGGGAGAGTGACCCAAATGTGACCTTTTCTCGCTACTACTTTTTTGCCCGGAAACCAGGTGTGAGGTACAGAAGGTAGGGAGGTCTGGAGGGAGGGTGGTCAATTATTTCAGTAGAATATTTTGATTCTTCAGCCTGACTCCTTCTATTGTTATTTATTACCATAAGTGTAGCTGTGGTGCATAGTTACAGTAATAATAATAATAATAATAATAATAAATATAGCTACAGGCAGCAATACACGGGGTCCATTTTAGTCGTGTTAGGTATGTATTACATTTTGCAGATTTTCCGTAATCCGGCATCAAACTACAGAATTCAGCCTGACTCTGACCCGAATTTGTTGTGTCCAACTATTTTTTGACTGTCCAGCCATAACAGTCATCTTTATTCTTTGCCCTTATTTTGTAATTATTTTGTAATTACATAAACTTTGTAATTATTTTATATAACAAACACATTAAATACGTGTTATTTCACAAACATAATAAATACATGTTACTTTCAATTTGTACCTTATTGCACTTATTGTGCTAACAATCTACAATTGAAGAACTCAGTTAAATAGCTAAATAGATGCATTGCCTGTAATGTAATACAGACAACATTTATTGGACATTAACATTGATTTGGAATTTGACTTATTATGGAAGCGCTCCTCACTATTTAACGCGTTCTCCCTTCTCATTTACGTCTGCTACGTTCAGCTGTAGGATGCAGCTTCCTACAGCTGAATGAAGTTTCTCTGAAACAATCGTCCATTAATGCCTCTAAAACAAACCCTGTTATAATTCACCGTGTTGTCGGTGGAAGTAGAGCTGCAACCACAGAGACGGAAAGTCGACGTTTGGTCTGGTGGGGGGGCAATAATGAAGTATTTAGGGAAGTTTGACCGGTTAATGCCGTAGGGGGCAACGGTGACCTGGTAACACATTACATTACATTACATTACATGCGCGCACACACACATATACACACGCGCACACACACACACACACACACACACACACACACACACACGCACACGCACACATGCGCACACACGCACACACGCACACACGCACGCACGTGTATCAAACCACTACAGGGCGATTGATTCTACGGCATGCACGGCGCGAATGGACGTTCTGAGCCACAACCTGCACATTTATAAGGAATTTTTCAGACGAAATTTGACTGGAAGTAGCCGAACGTCCGGCTACTTCCTGTCAAATTAAGTCAGTTTTTCAGTCATTTCTGTTCCGTGTGTGGATCGATTTGCATGAAACTCGAGCCACGAGCTCTCTGCGATGTTCCGGTTCCAACGACACTTCAACCGCGGTTCGCCCTGTTCCGGAAAGTTTTAGCCCGAAAAGTGCCAAGGAGGGGGAAAATAATAATAATCAGAATAAAATAATAATAATAGAGCCGGGATGGACCCCTAATAATTGTGGGTTAAAGTTAACTCTGCCTCAGTTTGGTTTAAAGAAAATATACTGGATCTGAGGTAGGAGATGGACAAAAAAATATATATATCTATTGAGTGGGAAAAAAATTCTTTAAAGGACCATAACGCTGTAAAATTATCACCTGATCCCACTGATTTTTCAATATATTTTTTTTATGATGTATTATTCTTGTTACTTAATTTTGCCATATTTTAGATTTGAGAAATCAATGGAATTTTCCCATTCCTTTCAAAATAAATTTTCAAATAAGTAAATTACAAATTAAGTACCTATCACGAATCACAAAATATGGATTTGTGTTACTGTAGTTCCGTGGGACCAGAAGCTCATTTAAAAAATATATATTTCTTTTTTTTTATTTTTCACGTGAAAAATCTAAAGATAATCGAAAAAAAACATATAAAAATGTTTGCTACTGTATGGTCGGGGGTAAAATGTGAAATGTGTGTGCCGAACAGGAAGCTAGGCCAAAACTCCATTTGAAACCGGTACTGTCCTCTTAACTTGAGATCAATTTTTTTGTGTCGTTTTGTTTGCCTTTGTTTTGTACGTCCCAAGCTCATACTCAAGCTCAGGTGAGGTTGTCCCACCCGTTCGTGTCTGGCATTGCTGGAACTGGGACTGAAGCTTTCTCCTTCTGGTAGTTCCTTTGAAATCCTCCAGTCCACCGACAGGAACAGGATTTATCTGACTGAGTATGAGCTGGCGCCCGCCTCGGACCCGGCGGAGGTACCTGGCTCTCGGGGTCGGAGAAGGGGATGCCCAGCACCTCCATGGCTCGCAGCATGGCCTGCACGGCGGTGTAGATGTTCTGGTAGACCAGCTTGGCGTAGCTCCGCTTTTCCTCCTCCGTGTAGCCGCCGCCGTGGATGATCCTCATCTGTTTGATGAAGGTGCTCTTGCCGCTCTCCCCGGTACCTGAGAGCCACGCAGCGGAGGAAACGAATCATCAATTATAAATGACACATTTGAGAGGTTTTTTTTTTTACACCCGCCGCAGAGAACGGCATATGAAATGGGGGCTCTAAAAACAGTTGCAAAGGGTGCCCTAGACGGTTCCAGCGGCGGTTCTTCTTCAGGAAATAAAGTGCACTGAAGAATAAAAAGCCGCGCAACTGTCAGTCATGCAGCCGCCTCGGCTCTTTTTTATCCACGACGGTTTTCAAATTGAGGCGGAATGTGTTTTTGGTGCAGAAGCTGAATAGCCGCGCTGGAGCCTCTGGAACGCCTTCCCTCCGGATTTAAGATCTCTGGACTCCGCCGACACCTTTAACAAGCTGCTACGGCACAGGCAGCGCTGGCTTTTGTTTAGTTCTGTTCGTTTACTCCTATTTTATTTCCTGTGGAGCACTCCGACGGGTGCCACATAAATAATCTTCACTTACTTGCTTACACTGAGCATCTTAAAGAACGGGTGAACGAAACAACGGCTCGCGAGCCCGATGAAGATTGCGTTACGAGTTACAAAGAAAAAACAGCCTTGATGCTGTAACAATGCGGCCCGCCGTCGTGTTGGTAAAGGGATACTAAGGCACGCCGAATGAAGTGAATCTATATTTGACTTCCAACAGGATCCTCGTCGATATGTGGGGTGGGGGAAGTGGATTAGCAGCACTCTGCCCATCAGCGATCTTAAGCAACCAAAGCACTTAGAGCTCCAGTGTCTCGGTGGCCGACAGCACGGGCCCATGACTGGACTGAAAGTTGTTCGGGCGAAATGAAGCTGGAGGCCGAGGATCGCTCACGTCAGAAGTCCGCCCAGAAAAAACTGCCGTAGTTAAAAATAATAATAATAATAATCGTTGTTTTCGCCGAGTTTAATTAAACGTGGAAGCAGTTAGTGTTCTATAATCATAATCATTTTTGAGATATTTTTGCTGTAAATGAACGGCAACAGATTCAATGTCATTTGCAGGGTTGTAAATGATGTCACCCCCGATCATCTTCGTTGAGGTTATGCCATGTATTATTTTTTTTTTTGTCGTTGCTGTAAAACATCAAAAATAAAAGTCATCCCAAAGGCCATTCCCCTCCGCTGGTTTGTACACATTTGTGACACCAGATGACTACATCAGGTCCTGGAGATGCTGCATTCAAACCTCCTGGACATGGTTGAATATTGTCTGTCACCTTCTAAGGACTTTCATCCTTCTCTCCCCCAAATAATAAATGTATTGCCCAGGCGCCCCTTTGCAACAAAATCCTTAAAATGGTCACCACCCAATTCCTGGAAATGACTGATGGTGGTACCTCCATTAGCACAACGCAGAACCCGCCTTGTCAGAGTCCCAAATGACTTACTCATACACAAAGATTGTGGCCAACAGCCAGTTTGTGATCTCTGCCACATGGTTTTCCTCGTCCCTCTGCATTATCTATTGAAATGATACTTCTCTGCAATGATTGGTGACACTGTCTCTTTATCACCCGCTCTCGCACGTGGGGTCCCCCAGGGCCCGGTGCTCGGTCCCATGTTATTCTCCCTCGACGTGCTTTTCACTGATGCTATTATAGGTCTAGTCAATATCATTTGATACCATTGCCATGTTACAGCTGCGTATCAGCTGTAACCTCCCAACAACCCTAATTAGATCGCTGCTATACATAACTTTGAATGACCCAACCGGCACAATCCAAGCACAAACAAATTAAATTCCGAGCAAGGCCTGCCTGACATCTGTTCATGTCAAAGTACTTCAAGATATCGTGATGTCACGGTATCTCACTTTATGTCACACTACTTCATGATGTTATGCTATTTATGAAGATGTCACGTCAACACACAATGGGACACAATGGGGTAGAAAACGATGTCATTCATATATACATGTCTTCATTGATATTTGGAGGTTCAAAACGGCAGACATGTTTATTTCAAATTTTCTTTTCCACTTTTGGTCCATTCTGACATGTTGGGGTGGAAAAGCAACGTCAATAATACAAATCGTCCTTGCTACATCCCAGCTAGCCGCATGATTTGTATCAACGTTTCGCTTAAATGCGCCGCATCTGTTCTCTGTCTCCTCCGCCTCTTGCAGCCAGAGCTTCGATTTATCGGATCCATCTGAAACGCCATTTGTTAAACAAATATGTGTGTGTTGACTTTGTTCCATATTTGATTAAGTCAATGTGTGACACAGTCGGAGTTTGTTTCTGTTTCTGTTTGTGTGGGACGGTACAGCTCACCTCCTGGATACTCAGTAAAGCGGGCAAAAACCAGACCTTGAATCCGTGTCTGTGAGCCGAGGGAAGTTTTTCGGAGCGACTTTTCCCTCCGTTCCTGCGAGGCTTTGCATGAAGAAGCTCCGCTCCGCCGAACAAGCGACGCCATTTGAATGCATCTTGTTTACAAGTCAAGTTTCTCGGAGACGCCTCGGCGCTCTGGGAAGACGAGCAGGTAAATGCGGCGCCGGAGGCAGATCCCCGCCCCGGACCTCCGCGGGTCATCGGTCAATCTGGCTCCAGCTAAAATGTCCCCTGTGACTCCGGTGAGACACTCCGTACCGAGCAAACCGGCGCCGGATCCCATCTTCTTAGGGATCTGGGATTGGGGTCCTGGCCACAAACACAACTCCGCGGCGAAATGTCATCATTTCTTGAGCCACTGTTTTGGTTCTAAGCCCTGATCGGTATACTGCTCTTACCTGTACGTTCGCTGAAATGCGTCTAACTACTCTAGTCAGTGAGGGCTGAGTCCCTCGAAATTAAATTTGATTGGATAATTACAAGGAGCGCCAGCTATCGCCATCTCCGGCTTTCTTTACTCGAGTGGCACACGTCGCCTTATGTCCGTCCAAAAGATTGAGAAACTGAGAGAAGCAGCAACGGTGGCGCACGTGCAACCCACTGTGGGTCCGGGTGCAGGACGGAGAAAGGAACCGACAAGAAAGGCATGATTTCCACACACTGAAAACTCATCACACAGCGATGTGCCACTTCGCCTGATGGAGGTTGGGTTATGTAAATGCGACATTGTAAATTGCGCCACAAACAACATCTGCGTTATCGTAGCGAAGCCCTGTCAGTTCTTCAAAGCATGGAAATACCACTTCCACAGTGCAGTCCCTTCAAACAGAAAACACCAGGTAAAGGCACCACTTGTCACTTGAACAATGCATAAAACAAATTAGTTCCCAGGAAAGGCAGGGTATACACTTCGTGTGAGCCACACGGTATGACTCATTATTCAAACACTAATCCCCGACTGTGAACTTATAACAGTCAAAATAGAGGCACCCAACCAATCGCTATGCAGTATAATATTATTTATTTTAACGGATAAGACTTCCAAACGTTTTTGTTCCAAACAGCGGAAATATTTCTAACCTGGAAATTTTTATTAGCTATTGTCCCATGGCAGGCGGTGAGAGAATCGAATCAATATAATATTTATTTAATCCCTTCTATGATACCCATTTTGTAATTGCTTTTCTTTTATTCTTGTCCTGTTATGTTTCATCGTTCTTTCTTTCTTTCTCTTTTTTTTTATTTTATTTTTTTTTACTATAGTAGCAAAGAGCTTCAGATGGAAACTAAACAAGTAACACAGTGTTGATATGATGCGATCACCCCGTCCCTTTGAAATTAAGTTACTTCAAGTCTAATGGCGTGACAGGATGACCGAATAAAGAGACACACACACACACACACACACACACACACACACACACACACACACACACACACACACACACACACACACACACACACACACACACACACTTAAAAATGATGAGTATGGAATTTCAATCCACCCCTCTTCAAAAAACTTTCTGCAGTGGGACGGTGGGACTGACCGTGACCCACCCGACCAAGTCCACAGGGACCAGGTAAGGGAGGCTCCCCGCTCGGTTAAATCATATATATACTGTACATGTACACACTTTATTAGGAACACGATACTAATACTGGGTAGGAGCCTCCCTTTGCTCTCAAAACAGCCTCAATTCTTCTTGGCATGGATTCCACAAGATGCTGGAAACTTCCCTTTGGGACTCTGGTCCATGTTGACATGATTGCATCACGCAATTCCTGCAGATTTGTCAGCTGCACATTCATGCTGCAAAACCCCCGTTCGATCACATCCCAAAGGTGTTCTGTTGGATCGGATCCGGTGGCGGGGAAGGCCACTGAAGAACACTGAGCTCATCGTCATGTTCATGAAAACCAGTTTGAGACGACTTTTGCTTTGTGACACGGTGCGTTATCATGCTGGAAGCAGCCATTAGAGGATGGGTACATTGTGGCCGTGAAGGGGATGCACATGGTAGCAACAACACTCAAATAGGCTGTGGCATTCAAGCGATGATTGATTGGTATTAAAGGGCCCAAAGTGTGCCAAGAAAAAAATCTCTCACACCATTACACCACCACCACCACCACCACCAGCCTGGACTGTTGACACAAGGCAGGTTGGGTCCATGGACTCATGCCGCTGGTGCCAAATTGTGACCCTACCATCTCTGTGCCTTGGCAGAAATGGAGATTCATCAGACCAGGCTACGTTTTTCCAGTCTTCAACCGTCCAGTCTCGGTGAGCCTGTGCCCACTGCTGCCTGAGCTTTTTGTTCTTGGCTGACAGAAGCGGAACCAGACGTGGTTCTGCTGTTGATTTCCATCCCCCTCAAGGTTCCACGTGTTGTGCATTCTCAGATGTTTTTCCGCTCCCCACAATTGTACAGAGTGGTTATCTGAGCAACCGTGGTCTGTCGGTCAGCTCCAACCCCTCTGTCCATTCTCCGTTGACCTCTCTCATCAACGTGCCGTTTCCGTCCGCAGAACTGCAGCTCAGTGGATGTTTTTTTGTTTTTCGCACCGTTCTGAGTAAACTCTGCTGTGCGCGAAAATCCCAGGAGATCAGCAGTTACAGAAATACTCAAACCAGCCCGCCTGGCACCAACGATCCGGCACACAGTCCAAAACACTGAGATTACATTTTTTCTCCATTCTGATGGTTGATGTGAGCATTCACTGAAGCTGCTGACCCGCATCTGCAGGATTTAGGCACTGCTGCCACACGATTGGCTGATTAGATAATTGCATTAATAAGTAGGTGTACAGGTGTTCATAATAATTGGTTCGTGAGTGTATATATATATATATATATATATATATATATACATAGCAATTATATATGTAATTGCTTTCTAAAATTTTAGCTAGAACCTTTTTCCCATACTAATTAGAGAGGTTTTTATAAAAGGCCGAAATTCAACTCACATGTTAGACGTCTCTTTAATGTTATTCAGGCCTTTGAACAAAAATCTGTAGACGGCCTAGTGCTTTCCCGAGACGCAGAGAAAGCATTCGGCCAAGTTGGGAGCTGTTTTTTATTTTAAATATTAGAAAAACTTGGCCTCTGTAATCATTTTGTAAATGTGTATAATGCATAATGCATAATACTTGTATAATAACCCTCAAGCTGCAGTCATGACTAATGGGTTAAGCTCAAAGTACTTTTTGATGCATAGGGGTGCCGGGCAGGGCTGTCCTCTGTCACCTCTCTTATTTGCATTAGCTATCGAGCCGCTGGCTGAGGCCATTAGAAAGATGCCCTCTATATATGGTTTACAAGTCGGAGATGTATGCCATAAAATAACTCTTTATGCTGATGACCTGCTCCTGTTTTTATATAACCCTGAGGCATCAGATCCAGCTCTCATTAGGATGATCGACCTGTTTTGTACATTTCCTGGATATAAGATCAAGATCAAGATATAAGATTGTGCCCCTGGAAAGCCTTGCTTTATACTATGCCATCCTTTCCTTTCGGACGGGCCCCCTCTGGTTTTGTCTATTTAGGTATTTTTGTTACCCCATCATTTAATCCAATGTATAAAGCCGATTTTGTTCCATTACTTGGTCAAATAAGACAAGATTTAGAGTGCTAGAACTCACTTCCTGTCTCCTGGTTAGGATGAATGGCCCTGGTAAAAATCAATCTTGTTACCCAGATCGCTTTATGCCATTGAAAATGATTCCCATATTGTTTTCGAATAGGGTCCTAAACGATTTGAATACTTGGCTCAGCTCCTTCATACGGAGTAAACGTAGAACTTGACTGAAAATGGCAGCACTGCAGTTGCCAGGCTCTATGGGTGGATTTGCCAAATATCCAAGTATATGCACTCATTTATAAGTGTGCTCACTTATAAATGGGATATGTGAATGGGTAACTGGACATTGAATCATCATTATCAAAATGGAGATTACAAGATCTACTATTTTTTAGGAAATGTTAAGAATGTAAGAGTTGACTGTGCCAATCCGATAACTATAAATAATTCCAAGGCCTGTAGATAAGTCGAGGAGGGGAGGTTCAAATTAAACTTCGTCATTTACCACAATCATTGACAATCATGGATTTTTGCCAGGAACGTTTGGTTTTGGCTTCCGGCAATGGGATAACAAAGATACAACCGAATTGGGAGACATATTTTCAAATAGTAGTCTGATGTCATTTGAACAAATTATACGTGAATACCAGCTCGCAAAGCAAGTTGTTTTTTTGTTTCTTACAAATAAGGCACTTTATTACTTAGTTTGTTCTATGATGTAATGAGTGTCATGTCTCCTATTAGAACACAGAGGGTTAAAGGTGCTTGGGGGAATGAACTGTTAGTGACTATTGATAAGGAGACATGGGAAGATGTTTGGGGTTTTGCCAAAAAGATATATATCTGTACTCGAACAAAGGCAGTCCAGTTTAGAATTATACACATAATACATATAGTATATCCCCTAAATGCAGGCACTCTTTTAACCCCTCATTTGCCAATGGTCATGTCATAAATTACAAGTATTGCTTTGAAATATTGTGTGAAATGGAAAAGGTATTTGATAACAATTTAGAAATCAATCCAATGTTATTGATCCTGGGCCTCCCAAGTGGAAATATAAGTACTGTAGCTGGCAAAAGTTTATATAACATTCTGACTTTTGCTTCTGGAAGAAAAATATTAATATTTCTACAATTGACGATCAAAAAGGAAAGTTGTATTTGAGCTGGTTCCTTTGGAATATCTTACAAATATTCTACACACAAAACAGATCAGTTCTACTGAATTATCTTGGACCTTATCTTCCTTCCATTATTTTAAAAGGAGTCTCTTGTAGCTGAACTCTTGTAACCTGTGACTTACCTGCATTATACTGTACAGTAAGCCATTTCTTGTAACCTCCTGTTTATGTTTGCTGACCTGAGGTGCTTTTTTGTATGTTGTTTGTTTGCTTGTTTTATTGCTTATATATTTTTCTTGTTATTATTGTTCTTGTGGGAAAAATAAGAAAATCCAATAAATATATTTATCAATGTTTATCTATTGTTTTTTACAAAGTAACTTAATGTAATTTACCAACTGCAACCACTATTTGTGGAGGAGGTTTTCCACAGGATACACCCACCTCTTTGTCTGGTAGTTTCTTTCATTCATATTTTCATTTTCTAAGCCTAATGTCCATATACAGAATTAACCTATATCAATTAAATGCATTTTTGCTTGTTTGCTTTGCCTTGATTGTTACTATTAGATTAGATTGTTAGATTACTTTTATTAATGTCAAGCACTTTCTGAATGGCATGTTGTGTATGAAAGGTGCTATATAAATAAAGGTAATTTATTATTATTATTATTATTATTATTATTATTATTATATATTTTTTTAATGTAAAATATAGACCCTTCTCAACAGTATCGGGTAAAAAGATCACGTTATTCACGTTATATTTGATCTATTTCAGTACAATCCACTGCAATTGTTTTTTTATTCTGTGTAATCTGGATTTGTGGCTGTTGTATTTACCATATATACTGTATATTATTATTG